>NC_046164.1:6429437-6549538 GCF_011064425.1 Rattus rattus | reverse complement strand
ATCATAGCGTTCAGTTACGTATTACTAACTTTAAGAGGAAAGAAAGAATAAATCTGGAATGTTACATTTTTAGAAATTTCTATTTCCTTTGAGTCCCTGCAGTTTTCTCCTTGTATTTGACCTCTTGATCCGAGACAAAAGGAAATATATTTTCTTCTTTTCAATGAAAAAGACTTTTATGCATTCAATTGGGATTTGAACAAAAGGAATTATCAATCAACTCTGAATCTTTAAAATAAAAAGCTCAAAATGTTCTGAGATTTTTTTCAGTTCAACTCCACTTCACTTAATGTGAATGCCATGGAAACTGAGTCATCAAGCCTCAGTTCCCCCATCTTCTGGCTTCACATTGAGAATAAACCATTTAACACAACAAGGGAAATAGCAGTTGGGTCTCTCCTCCTGATGAAATTACTGACAGTATAGGCAAGTTCATGATGCTAATATATAGATATATTGGGCCCAGCAGACGAGTGGGTTAGCAAATAAATGTTCATTCCTCCTTTTATGACTCAGTATTATCGTGAGGAAATGCAGATATTTCACAGCTTACAGCTGTGAAGAGTTCTCAGCTCATCTATCAAGGGAGCACAATCTTTTCACTCCCCTGCAGTCCTGGTGCAGGGGCGCTGAGGAGGAGGAAGTGGAGGATTCTGCTCAAATGTTCTTGGCTCTGCTGGAAACAAGCTGAATCTCTGAGTTTGCTAGTTCTGGAGTTAGTTGTAAAGTTATTTGCACATAACATTCAGTGTGCAAAATGCTGCAACTGTAAATCCAAAACGGTTTTCGAGGTGTTTTAGTCTGTTGGGTCCCTCTAAGTCACGGTTTTTTGAGCATATCCACCACATTTACCTCTGGTGGCAGAAAATTTAGCATTTCAAGAGCCTTTTTTGTTTTTAACTTTTAGCTCAACTTTATAAGAGTCTTGATTCGTTTATCTGACTTTGGAAATTATAAACTTTTACTTTGTTAATAATTTTCTACTGTTGGGGAATCATCTGAAATCAATTCCTTCATTATAAAATTCTCCTTCAAGGTTTAAAAGTAGTCATCCCGTTCATTAGGCTAACATTCCTGACTTTAATAGTCGCTTCCTGTCACAGGGTGGCATATATTTTTCATATGGATAAAATCATTCCTTCTACAGTCAACACTCAAGCAAATCATTATGGAGTTAGGTGATCTGTACACTTGTAAAGGTCAAGTGTATTGATGTACTGATGATATCAATAGCATGTTGAAACAAAGCTCATTAGAGACAATACTGAACCCCTTGATACAGCGTGCTTTATAAGTTCAATTACCTCTGGGCAAAGAATTTTGGGGAAAGAAATCTTCAAGATGAAATTTAATTGTCCTTTCTAATCCATCGGTGGCAATCTTCTTCTTTCCCACTTAACCAGATGTATTTTAAAGTATCGCTAATTTCCTTCATCTCAAATTAACATCTCCAATGAAACACCCTAGTTTCTCTTCTTTCCTGTCGCAACAACATCTTTTGAACTTCTTTTACTAATTAGATGTGGCTCCTGAAGTGGCAAAATTCAAATTCTGACGTACCCAAGGAAGAGGAGATGGCAATAAAATTTAGAAATTTCATATTGATACAAAGCTGGGCTCTGGTCTGGGTTTTTGACGATTGGTTTTTTCTTCCAAGAGATAATTTAGCAGTGCAATGACACTGGAAGTTTCTAAGGCAAAACCATCTATGTCTTAGAAGAGGTTTCCTTTGATTGTATTTAAGATGTTTTAGGTTGTTTTCCTCCTTAGGGTGACTTCATTCACCTCCAGCCTGTGCTGGGACCCTCTGCTTCAGACTGCCCTCTCCATTAATAACTCCAACAATTCTTCTACTAACCACAGAAAGACTTTACAAGATGTTATTTATAATGATATCAAATGATTGAGGTATGTGACAACACAAATAAATTATATCACTGTATGCAAATAAAATATAAATTATATATTTTTCTACATTTAATGTATTTGAGATAAGTAGCCTTAGAAATAAAACAGAAAATAATGCATGGAAAACTGCCAGTAAGCTGTCCCAGCAGGTGAGAGCACTTACCCTACAAACCCAGGAAGTTTTCTTTTCAATTATCACATACACATCATGACACACACCACTCTACCCTGACATGTACAGCAATAATACATACAAATTAATAACAACAAGAATTATGCTATAAAAGTCAAGCCATTCATGTGGAAAGACAATAGATAATTTAATTTCTATTTCCACTCCATATTTCTAATACTCCTGGGATCTGCCCCTAAAACAAAACACACAGAGACAAGTTCTTAAACATGAACATTTTCATAGGGGACATTTCAGAAACAACGAGCCATAATAGTCTTATGTATTTTGTTGACTTTTCAGCCTGATGACATAGGTTTGGGTTGCTTGTTCTTCCAGAGGCAATATTTATAGAAAAGATTAAACTTTTTATAGTTTTTTTAAATTAAGGAATAAAAATTGGTAAATCTTATATCCCTAAGGAAGTGTGTAAATAAGAAGTGAAGCCTTAACAGATGAAAAAATTAATCAAATTGCCTGCTTATAATCCAAGATAGTTAAAAGATCAGACATATCAAAAGAGACATTTTGAAGCACTACTAAAAGGCAGTATTACCCTTTGTATATCATCTTTATAAGTAATAACTAAGAAACCAGCCTATAGTAGAACCCAGCTGGTGTAATCCTAAATGCCAGAGATCACTTGGAGCGCTCAGGGCATCCTCCATCCTTCTGACAGTAAATTGTTTACCCTTCTAATAGAAGAAAAGAATCTCCATATACCTGCCGTCCAACAAAACACATATTACACACACACACACACACACACACACACACACACACACACACACACACACACCATTTGGTGCTTTTCTAATAAACTGTCTCTCCCATTAGAATACAAAATGGAACTGTCATCGTGACCTACAACTGTTGCCTACACTTCGGACTACTCGTACCCTGATCTACCTGCCCTTGAGGGCTGGGAGTGAGTGATGCAGCGTTAACAACACAGGGCAGGAAGCTCTCTGAAACACCTGCAAAAGCCCCCGTTAATGCCCCTCCATCACCATCCCCATTGGTCCCCAGGAAAGCGCCGGCTTCTATGCAGCAGTTCCCGTTGGCTGGCATTGTCTGCAACAGTCTTGATCTCTCAGGCAGTCCTCAATTAGGTCCTCCTGTGGGAGATGCTGTTGTGGCTGTGTGCTTCCCCGTGTTTAAATGAAGGCCCTGCCATTCCTGCTACCTTGAAATTTGGACACACCTCCTGGTTCCTCCAGTTTCCCTCTTTCTTTGCCTCCCTGCACTTAACTCGAGAGCAACATGATTGGCCTGACCAGATGTTAGAAGTCATTATATTTCTTTTCCTTCTGGTTTAAAAGCAGTTATCAGAGAACTCCAAGGGAAACTGGGAGATTTTCTCTAGAAGCCAATATATGTACAAAGCAAACAAGTCCTTATTTCATTGTCATAAACTAAGCTGATTCATGATCCCGGACAGGCTGCCTAACTTCAGGGGCCAGAAGCCAGTCTTCATTCTTTGTTCTTGATGCTTTGATATCTGGCTTCCCTTCTGGGATCTATGAATACCTGTAAACAAAGCGGGCTCCTAATAGACACCATGAAACCTGTGCAGAGCCCATCCAGCTACTTTCTCTCACAGGTCTTCATACTGAGACTTTATTTAATACCCCAACCCTACCGTGGCAGGGGTTTATATGATATAGAGCCCGCTGTCCCAGGGCTGGCTGATATTATTTAAAAGTGCCAATATTTTCAATGTTCTAACCATCTTTACCATCCCTTCCCACAAGCCACGAGGTGGTCATGTCCTTATCTTCCCTTCTTTGTTTCCTGCTCTAGTGCTTCCGTGTTCCTGGCAGCTGCTCATTGCGACCACCATGAGTCATGACATCAAACCTCTCCGAGGACATCCGAGTTATTCTTTCCATGTTCTAATTGATAAGGCCATCATACATGAATTGAACAATTGGCATAATAAAGACTTCTGAAACCTTATTTTCTTGATGCGATTCATATCTACTAGCAAAAATGTTACATTGGTTATCATGATTCTGTTTATAATGAATATCAGAGTTGCGCTCAACTATAATTCCATGGGATCCTGTAACCTGGTTGGACTAAGAGTTTACATATATCCCATACTTGCAGAAGACTAACTGGTTTTATTATTTGAAGATGTGTATAAGAAATATTTTTTCAGTTATGGGGTTGGAATCGCATAGAGTTTTTTGCTTGCTAGGCGAGCCTTTACACTGGGTATCTTCAACTCTGTTTTTCTTTATTAAAAATACTGAGATCAAAATATCAAGACATTTGGTGTCTTAAACACTGCCCAGAGTAAAATTTCAATGTTTAGGAAACCGGGGATGCATCATGACTGAACAGAATTTGACAATTTCCCATGCTAAATGAGAATAACTTTTAGGCCGCAACTTACAGAGTGACGTTTGGATGGAGAGTTACAACACTGAACATTTCCAAGCACAGCACTGAAAAGTTTAAATGTCTAAAATGAATTCAGATGAATAAGCGCTCTATCATCTCATACAGCTTGTTTATTTTTTGCTACAGATGCTTGCTCCTCTTTTTTCCTCGCCATTAGCTGGCCTTCTCTGCAGGGCAGTTTCCAATCATTCTGCCGTTAGCCAGCCAATCATCAGAGTAAATCCACCGCTGACCCTGGAGAGCACAAAGATTCCCATTATCGGCCTCTCTTTGCACAATATGGCCTCCGGCAGTTCGAGCAGTTCCAAACGTCCCTGTGTTCTCTGGCTCAAGATTGGCATCATGGGAGGCAGCCAAGTTCAGGAGGGCCAGGGGATCAGCATTGCAAAAGTCAGCATTGGCATTATTGATAGCAACTCAGAGAGGCAAATTGGTCTTTCCAGCACTTAGGACTGACCAACAGAGGTGGAGCCAGTGCCATTCTTGTTATCCGATGTATAGGTATTGTTATAAATGACATCAAACCTTGTACCTGCTCACTGGAAGCATGTGGTGGCAATTTTGACATCATTACTGCTCCAAGCAAAGCGTATGCTCCTACAATTCAACAGATCTGAGGGTCAATAGATTATATTTCTTGGAATCCTGTCTTAGGCTTTTTTAAGAGTCTAGGCGTTTGGTATTGATTAGGTGGCATCTTGTTAGGTGGTTAGTGCCCTTCACAGGCAATCGTCACACACGAGACCACTGCTCTTGAGGAAATCAGGAAGTGCTGACTCACAGCAAACAACAAACATAATATCTAGATGTGAATTTCAGAATTAGACCATGAAAATTTGGTGATACATAGAAGAAAATGAAAATAAAAGAGTTCTGAATATTATTTTTCACATACAATTCAAATGTGCTGGTTGGTGGGTACACTGAGAGTCTGAGAAGCTAGCACTCTATTTGTACTTTATAAAGATCAGCCATTATAGACTGTGAAATTGAAATTTTCCTTTAACTACTACTTAGGCAAGGGTTGCTGTGTTTCAGAGAGGTGAGAATTATTTTATTATCTAACCCATTCTTGATCCTTTTCTAAAGTAGAACTAATAGGAAAGCTGGTGCAAAAGGGGTCTTCCAAGCTGGGGTAACGTTCTATAAGAGGAAATATATTTCTGAGATGTTCTGGGGTGATACAGGCTGAATGGTAGAACACTGGCCAAGTGTATAAAAGGTCTAAATTCACCAACCTCCCCTAAACATCATAATGTATGATGATATATAGATATAGAATATGAATATAGATATATAGTATAAGATAGATAGATAGATAGATAGATAGAGAGATAGATAGATAGATGAATGAAATTCTCCCAGCTAAAGGGCCAAATCATTAAGTCATGGATACTTTCATTTTGCCCCAGCAGAAGAATGTTTTCTAGTGCTGCTATACAGGGCTGCTCTTAAGGATGTAATGTTTTGTTGAGAAACCAAAGCTAAACTACAAATTGCAAGCCAGCATTAAGCAGACTCATTGATTATATTGAACTTCCTGCAGTAAGAGAAAAGATTAAGCGAAATCTGGGTGTCGATGAACATCGTCTGACTTAGGTTTGCAGTTATATTATAAGCTGTGATCACTAGTGACTTTGGGAAATGTTTTACACTTCACAGATTACAGTCTAGCATTGAGAAGTCAGAGGCGGGAACATATGGCGGGAACGCTGGTATAAGAGGCCGTTTAGGGCTACCGGCTGCTGGCTTGCTCCTCGAGGCCTGCCCACTGCTTATACAGCAGGACCACGTGCCCAGGAATGGTCTGGTCTGATTCGTTTGCTTCCTTCACCATCAATCACAAACCAGAAGCATGCAGCCTTTGTCTCCAGGCAAGTCTTATGAGGCAATTTCTTAACTCTGTTTAATTTTCCCCCTTGGATAATTCTAGCTTGTGTCAACTTTAACAACAACAAAAACAAAAAAAAAAAAACAATAGCTGACATACTGACAGAGGAACTTATCCAAGGACTAGAAAATATTTTTACTGTAGGCAATGAAAGTATCCATGGACTTAATGACAGGTGGGCAAATTTTAGCATGGGTGAATCCTGGGGGCAGGTCCTGCAGAAGTTTAACATGGAATGAGGTGTCTTGTGTTGCAGCCTAAGTGGCACCCACTGCGGCTGAGGTGTGGAGATCAGTCACGAGCAGGGCTGTGTTAGAACACTGGTATGTGACAGTATGATGGGTTTTCAGTATTGGAGAGGGGACCTTGTCAACAGCATATACTTGCTGCTGGTATCACTGTAATTTAAGCTTGCTGTCTGTGCTTTGAAACCATCCTCTAAGTCTAGGAAATTTACCCAATGCAGACTATAAACTGTTCACCTTTATGAAGATAATTTTTTTTATGGAATTCACAAATAACCTAGAAATGTAAATATAGAGCATTCTTATCTTTTCAACCCCAGGAGGTGAGTATCTTAAATACTTTTTTTATATATCTCAGGTCTCTGACTACAGTTTTGAAATATTTGGAAGCATCACATATCAGAACCTTTTAGCTCTGTGGTCAAGAGAGTATACAGACAATTAGTGGTTTCAGTTCCAACAAAATCCACACTATATTTGTTTCTATACCTTGAAATAATTAACTGACACACAAAAATTAGAAAACCACATGGGAGCAGTTTTCTTCCTTCATCATCCTGAGCTCTGTAAGCAAGCACACACATACATGCTGCACACATGTATGCACACACATGCACACAAACACAAACATTACATGCCACATGAACACACACCACAAACATAAATACAAACATGCACAAACATGCACACACACATATATACACACATACATGCACACACACAATGCACAAATGCACACATATACATGTTCGCACACATACTATCACCACCACCACTGGCAGAAAACGTAGATGCACAGCCGTTTATCTTCTCCATGTCTGCACATATGTTTTTATAATTATGCCAACACATACAAGACCAGCTTTTCTTCCCATGCACCATTATCAACTTAACTTGTTCCATTTTATACCCACATACTGCAGGAAGGTGGTTTCCAACATCCCTCTCAGAAGTCGAGAGCCTTTCAGCATGTCAGGCATTTCACACATTGCCTTGCTGTTTCAAAGCAGCATTACAACTTGTTTGGAACTGTGACTTCTGGCTTTGGATTTATGTCAATGTTGGGTTCAGGGAGAAAAAAAACAAAGATAGAACATTCTATTTGGCTTCCCTCTGGTGCCATTTCTCAGCACATTTAGTTTCACTCCTTCTGAGGGCAAACATGAATGCACAACTCATAGCTCTCACCAGCATTTCCTGTATGGTGGCAAAGTCCTCCCATACTTGGCTCTGGCTGCTGCAAGGGAGGTGGGCAGTAAACAGTGTGTGTATGAAGAGGCAGTCATGCTCAGCCTACCTCCCTTTTTCTGGGCATGATACTATATTTGCAAGAACGGCTGAGGGGTTAGAAATGAACCTGGCTATGAATCACAGCTCTGTGAACAGTGATTCTTTGAGGAATCCTGGGAGACCTGTTTGCTAATCAGGGCTGAAGTTTCGTCTCCTTCTGTGTCTCCTCTACCTACAGCTCCTCAGATGTGATAAGGTGACTTTATAACACAGTTCGGGTGGTAAAACACTTTCCTTCTGCCCACAATGTTCTTTGATTCTGCCGGTTGCAAGTCTATTTTTAACTCTTCCCTCCACCTGAGATTTTCAGGCTCTTGTAAGTGGCTTCTTTGCACTGTTTTCTGTGGAGCCTCAGGATAACTTCTCCTCAGAGAAATGTCCTGTCTCTCCTTTTTTTATCTCATTCAGCCATGTACTTTCCTTCCCCCACTGCCATTTTTTTTTAATTGTCTTCCTGTATTTTGTTATCTTTATAGCAGTTATCAAAGTCTAAAACATTTTGATTAACTCATTTAGCTAATTTATTTATTTATTTATTTATTTTATTTATTTATTTATTTTGCTTTTACTACCCTTTGTGGGTTGCTCTGCATTGAAATACAAATTTTATGTGATTGCGGTCCTAGTTCATATACTTGGCACAGAGTATGTACCAAGGAGAAGGAATAAATGTCATACTTGCTTGCTTTCATGTATCATTTTTCAAGATATGGCTTTTCTTGTTCGTCCTGCACACACTCATGTCCTCGGGTTGGAGAGGAGAACATGGATCGTAATGATAGGTAGAGTATAATTGTAGCTAGGAGGCATTGCTTTCTGAAAACAAATAAAGTATAGTCCATAAACCTCTCCCACACTCACTGACCTTGATGAAATTCTGCACGTGCTGGAGGTCACTGCTGCTTGTTACAGAGGGATTACCCAGGTGACCCTGGTCTTCACAGGGAAATGATAGTGACACGGAGTAGAAACCGTCCTGAAACAGAACGAGCCGCAGCCGCACCTGCTCTTGTGCAATTTGAACTTGCAAACACCACCCAGGAGAGAGTGGTGCATCACCTGTCAATCAAAAAGCCTACAGCCTATGGCAGGCAGGAAGTAGGAGGTGGGACATCCGGGAGGAGGAAAATTCTGGGATAGAGCCAGGCAGGGCAGATTTGCCAGGTGGATCTGACAAGTCGGACACGTGGTAAGTGAGCACAGATAACCAGACAAATGGCAGAATATCAGAGAAGAGCCTAGTTATAAGGCCAAGGGTATAAATATTTTGCGTCTGAGTCTTAGTTCAGGAGCATGGGGAATGGCCAGAATCATACCAAACTTTAACACCATCCATGTGTTCTCTCTATTGCACCAAAGCCAGAGAGTGCATGATTTTTCACTGTGAGTGGGTTTTAGCTATGATCCCTAACAACATTTTGACCTCTTTGCTTTTGCATTTCTGGAATTTCAGTTTGTCCTGAGCAACAGATGAAAACCATAAATTCCACCAGACTCGCGTAGAACTTGAGGCACTCTGGGTTCACTGGATCGAGTAAACAGAAGTATGTGGGGGAAAAGCATGACCTTCGACTCTTCCTACCTACCCTGTGTGAACACAATCACAAAGTGAAAACCAAAATATCACTGAGTCCTAGCACACTATCGCAATCAAAGTTGGATAAAATAGGTAAAGGGTGAAACCAGTATCATGAGGTATTCTGCCTAGGTGCAGATTTCTTGACCACGCCTAACCTGACCTTAGATAGCTCTTTTAATTGTTGGTGGGTATTTTGCATTAGAATCTTTGCATGGGGTGTAGGGGTCATGTCTCGGGTAGCACTTCTCTGAGGAGCCATCGTCCAGCCCATCTGCTAAGGAACTGTGGGGAATAAGTCTGCCCCTCTGGCCTCAATCTTCAGCATTAATAGAACAAGCGCTTCAAAGAATAGCACTGGATCTGTGGCAGCTGTTTGTTCAATGTTTCATGCTTTTAGTCACATCTGCTCCAAATGAGTGTTAATATTGCAGTGGCATCCACTAAGGATGGGCTCTGTCAGCTTTGCTGAGGATCAGTCTGACCCCTGCAACAATAGAAAAGGCACTTTGTCCCCAAATACGGTCTTTTAATACATCCAAGCCCTCCTCACCTGGGGGTTGCTCTAGCCGCCCCTCTTTATCTTTGGCTTTCTCCTCTTTCATGACCCCCTCCCGTAAGAATCCAAGTCAGTGAATCTCAAGGAGAAAAACTGCATTTATTTCTAGCACTCTGTCCACCAATGTCAGATAACAGTTTATTCATCCCTCGGCCCCTGGATGACATTGAGGCATATCAACAGTGACAAAAGTATATTGAATAATTATCTTGAAATTAATACATTATCCCAAACTTAAATAAATGTCATCTGATCAATATATCTTGGAATGGAAAGGGAAGAGAATGTGAAGGGCATCTCCTCATTATTCATTAATTTTAGAGTAATGTAGGCTGATGAAATGGTTATCTCAGGGTTCTGCTGTTACACTCACTGGCATTTTAAATAACTCCCAATCTTTAACAGTATATATTCCCGGGTTGAAACAGCTTATAGGTGTTAACGCTTTGAATCCCGGAATCTTTAAAGTTGGGTGACAACATCCAAGGGCTGTTACCCCTCATTTCTCTCTTTTAAAAATGCCTTTCCCTTTCCTTTGGTGCCTACTTGCCGTGGCATAGTCTCGACTTAAGTCCTAATGAAGTAGCCCATTAATGCTGCAGTCTTGTGGATTGTAATTGTTCCATTAATAATATTCCCAAGGATAAAATAAGTAACTCAATTATATTTCAGTTCTCCGGTATGCAAATGAGATGTATAGGATAATACCTCCCAGAACTTATATAAACCTGCAGGAAGAATATTTTAGAGGAAAGAGATTCTATATTATGACAAAGCCAGTAGGTAACTGCGGCAGCTGAATTATGACCAGAACACTTTGATTCATGTGAGTACACAGTTTAAAGTGTAAGCTCCTTACTTCGTTACTTCTTCCTGTCTTATTTTTAAATTAGTATATTTCCATATTTCCATGTGTCTTTTGTGATAGACACATCACTGTGGCCCCTTTCTATGCATAAAATTGCTTTGTCAATTTTAAATACGTATTTTTCTTTTTATTAAAGATAGAATTGTTCCATATAATCCCTCCTTTGCTCTTCCCAGTCCTTCCCAACTTCCCCTCCTACTTGGGTCCACCTTATTTCTGTCTCTCATTAGAAAACAATCAGGCATCCAAGAGATAATGATAAATACGATATAATTATATATGAAAAAAAGGACAAACACATTGTAGTTGGACAAAACAAATAAACAGTAAGTAAGAGAGTCCAAGGAAGACAGAGAAACAGCTACAGACACAGAGACTCAGTGGTTCATACACTCAAGGATCCCATAAAAAAAAAACCACAAAACCAGAAGATACACAAAATACATATTCTACAAAGGTGCCACCACAGAACATGAGGCCTATCCAGTGAGAGTCCCTTGGAGTAAACTAAATTTTCATTTGCAAGTGTATATCAGTTGGGAATAGCATCTGGGTTAGGGATGGGGCATGTGTCCGTTTCTCCTTCTGGTGTAGACAAATGAAGGCCCTGGGCATGTGGCCTCAGTGAATTCATATATACGCCAGCCTTGTTATGTTTAGGCCTAGTTTCCTTAATGTCCTCTATACCCACTGGCTCTTATACTCTTTCTGCCTTCTTTTTGTAGTGTTCCCTGATCCTTGGATGGGGGATTTTATGGTGACTTCCCATTTAGGGCTCAGTATTCCAAAATCGGTCACTCTCTGCACATCGGCTAGTGTCAGGTCTGTGTTTGTTCCCATCGGTCGCAGGAAGGATGCTCTCCGATGATGTCTGAGCAAAGGATTGTTCTATAAGTACCACAGAATGTCATCAGAAGCCATTTTATTTCTGTTTTACACAGAAAATTAGACAAAATAAACTGGCAAAAACTCTAAGGACCACACTAGCATGAACCGCTGCTTAAAGTCAAAAGACCAAGCTTTCTTAGTAGAGACTCCTGGAGCGCCTTAATTGTCGGGGTTCCCACATTTGATTAAATGAGAATTTCCTAGTCCTCAAACCCGCTAAAATAAAATCCACTGGGAGAGATCAATGGGGGCCATTTCTGCAAACTGGTGGAGTACTGACAGGTGGCAAACCAATCTGTGCAAA
The DNA here is from genome assembly GCF_011064425.1 of Rattus rattus. Taxonomy (NCBI): domain Eukaryota; kingdom Metazoa; phylum Chordata; class Mammalia; order Rodentia; family Muridae; genus Rattus; species Rattus rattus. The sequence continues at coordinate 6,537,428 of NC_046164.1, read as the reverse complement.
GCACTGGAGACCACATGGCAGAGGTCGGGGCAGGGCAGCACACCTCTCCTTCCCTGCACTCGACCCCCACTATTTGCGCAAGTCTAAAGAGGAAGGCTTTGTAAATTCAGCCGTTTTGTGCTTTCTGCCTCATGAAGTCATTGACTTATGCCAGTTCTCCAGTAGACGCAGCGAGGAGCTTGGGGTTTGCCAGCGATCAGCACAGCTCCATGGCATGCCTTCTTGTTTTACAGGCCCGGGTACTTCACACAGAGATGGGCCACCTGTGCTGGGACCCAGGGCAGTCTGTGACCTCAATACCGAGAAAGTAACACAGTTGAAAGCCTTAGCCATCCGATGATCTTATGGAAGGGAATTCAGGGCATTCGTAATAGCAGCTGGTAGCATGATTATAAAAGGTTTGTGCGTCTGGAAGACCGTCCAGCCGTTAGCTAGAGAGGAAGTGACAACAAATTTAACTTGTTGATAATTTGAGTATCCTAATTTAAAATACAGACAGGGGGGGTGGGGAGAGAGCATGTTACAGCACATATGTAAGGGTGAGAGGAAAACTCTTGCATGTCCGGTGAATTTCCGTTTGTCTGTAGCCCACCCTTACCATAAGAATATAAGGTAGAGAAGTCTTCCTCCATTATGACCCTCACATTTACCTAACTCTGGCACCCAGAGCGTAAGTGAATGAGCCTTCAAATTCATGCTCATGAAGTAATTCAGCAGTCTAAAACAAATCTGAATTATATGTTTCGCCTCCGTTTAATTCCTACCAACTGGGTCTTTGCAACCCTTTAATGAAAGTCAATGAATTGACACACACACATGACTAAGGTAATCTTTGTTCACAGTCCTTCTCACGGGTGACCATTGAAAACCGCTTTCCCTGCTACAAAGTGACTTTTTCTCGATGTGAAGCAAGTGTTGGCATTCTGTCCAAGCTCCACTCCCACAGTTACCTGGCAACAGCCAAGTATGCCTGACTCACTACAAAAGGGGCTGCTTGTCCCCTCCTCACTCTCTTCTCTTGCTCTTCCCCTCTTGCCCTCTTGCCCTCTTCCCCTCTTCCCCTCTTCCCCTCTTCCCCTCTTTCCCTCTTTCCCTCTTCTTCCCTCTTCCCCTCTTCCCCTCTTCCCCCTCTTCCCCTCTTCCCCTCTTCCCCTCTTCTTCCCCTCTTCCCCTCTTCCTCTTCTCCCTCCTCCCCTCTTCTCCTCTTCCCCTCTTCCCTCTTCCCCTCTTCCCTCTTCCCCTCTTCCCCTCCCCCTCTTCCCCTCTTCCCTCTTCCCTCTTCCTCTCTTCCCTCTTCCCTCTTCTTCCCTCTTCCCTCTTCCCCCTTTGTCCCGTCCCCCTCCCCACTTCCCTCCACGTGCTCGAGGCCAGCCTCTACTCCTCTCTTCTTCTACTCTTCTTCTTTCATTAAACCTCTCCACGTGGAACCATCTTGGCACATTGTGATTTGTCCAGACGTGAGCTGAGACTATACATATCTGTGCATGTGAAAATTAGGCGTGGTTAGGGACTGGGCTTGGTTTAATAAAGCAGTGGTTGTAGGTTCTTCTACAGAGTTCGTGACCGCATTAGCCTTTGGCAGTTGGCTAGGTTTCCAGTACCAGACATAAGTCAGCTCCTGCTGTACAGGTTTAAAGTCCAATTAGCGAGTGGGTGTTTAACACCCATGTATTTGAACCACTGCTGGGCCCTTAGGGGTTACCATGCCATGGGGATCACTGTGAATCGTAGGCATCATGGCCGGGTTGGAAGCTTGCATGATACCTTCTATGAAAAGATCTGAGAGCTAGTCCTCAGGGGAAAAAGCTTTCAAACCGATTTCACACTAGGGACCCCTGGACTCTGAGTCTGAAGTACAGGGCAATAGCAATAATGTATAATGTATTGAAATTCCTGGGGAACCCTGAGCAATGCTCAAAAAAGAGATTCTCATGCCTGACATTTGGGTTTTAGGTAGACAGTATTGGTTCATGGCGGAAACATTGTCAGCACGGATGAAACTATTTCATTAAACTGTGTTAGTATGTTTATATATGGACTTATATGTATTGTAAGTATCTTAGGAAGATAGTTATATAATTCCTTATGACTTTTTAAGATAGCCTCCATTTTCCTTCCTCCGTCTGTATTTATCTCCATTCCTGTCCATATCAGAGGCCCCTCCCCATTTTTATTTCCTTGCACATCACTTGAACCCTGTTATTTCCTGATCTGTTGCTTCCCCATTCCTCACCTCAGCTCTGGTTCCCTTTTATGTTCCTGCTTTCTCCAGGCTATGTACTCACATCTGAAGATTTAGGACTGGAAGCCCCAGAGGAGAGAGAACCGAGGATGTTTCTCTTTCCAGGTCTGGGTTACCTCATTTGATGTGATCTTTTCTAGTTCCATCCATTCATCTACAAATTTATTTTTTCTTTACAGGAATGGAAATAGGAGACCATTAGGTTTATAGTTTATACATTTGTAGCTTGTCGTTTAAATTTATAGTTATTTGTAGTAAATCAGAGAGGCCTTTACAGAAACTCTCAAACAATCAAAATGCAAAGTTGAGGGGAGCAGTCATAGCAGGATAAATCTGCAATACGATTTGATTCTTTAACCTAAGGCTGCTTTAGGAGTCATTGCAGAAGAGAGGGTGTGAAGATTGCAAGAACCAAAAGTTCAGGGAATTTGCTTATGAGATCATGTCTCCAGGAAAATCAGAAGCTACATCTGTAAAATCTCACCAACATTTCTGCCTAAACATAAGCTGAACAAGAACAAACGCATCTGACATACTCATTTGGACAGGGTGTGGGCAGAGACCAGGAGTCCTACCCTTCATAAAGAAGTACAGGCAACCAAGGAATGCTGAGAGCTAGAAAAACAGTCCCCTGGAGGAAGAGCACAGCAGTTGGTTATCTAACCCCAGATAGCTCTGAAAGCATGCTTACATGTAACAGTATACAGACTAAGGAGGTTGTGCTGTGTGCTTATGATGTGTGTGTGTGTGTCTGTGTGTGTGTGTGTGTGTGTGTGTGTGTGTGTGAGAGAGAGAGAGAGAGAGAGAGAGAGAGAAATATTGAAAATAGGCCATGAATTTGAAAGAGAGCAAGGTAAGTTTGAAGGAGGAAAGGGAATAGAGAAATAGTACAATTATATTATAATTTCAGATGTAGAAACCAAAAACTAACATGGATTCAAAGAATCCTCAGTGCTCATACTAAGAAATTATATCAGTTCTGCTTTATAATAAAAGGAACGAACAGTACTGGATACCAATTTTCCTTTCGGTAATGTCACTGGGAAGTCTACGGCCACCCTCTGATCCATAGCAGTTCTCAGCCGTAGGACTTGACAAAGTGATTACCCTCTGAGACAACCCTAACTCTGACACAAGAAGGTTCGAAGCCAAGCCTCGCAGGCTTTAAAAATCTTTAATGATGACTATTCAAAGCTGTGGCAGAGAAGACCTCCTTTGTCAGTGCTTCTTAGACTGGAAACAAATTACTTTTGAAATGTCCCTCAGATAAAAAGAACTAGATCCTTAAATGACACTCGATCAGGCCTGAAGACTGAGAATTACTTTGAGCGGATTTGAGAATAATGAATTAGCCACAGTTTAAACTCTGCTAGTGATTTTACCCATTTTTTTTTCAGTTTCTGGGGAAGAATCAATTGATTAGAAATGTGAGGGATAAATTGTGACTTACAGTTAATGAACTAGTGTTGATAAGTGCATAGCAATATCATTATTATTATTACTATTATTATTATTATTAAATCTTTTTTTATAGTCTGGTCGTTATCCCCCTCTCGCTCTGTCCTTCCACTATTTCTTATCCCATTCCTCCTTTCTTGTCTCCAAGAGGATGTCTCTACTCCCCAACCCCACTCCACCAGACCTCCCTACTCCTTGGGGCCTCAAGTCACTTGATGGTTAGGTACATCTTCTCTTACTGAGGCAGTCCTCTGCTGTATATGTGACAGGGCCTCAGATCAGCTGGTGTATGCTGCCTGGTTGGTGTCTCAGTATCTGAGAGATCTCAGTGGTCCAGGTTAGTTGAAACCCTGTGGGGTCGCCCTCCTCCTCAGCTTCTTCTAGTCTTTCTGTAATTCAACCACAGGGGTCCCTGGCTTCTGTCCATTGGTTGGGTGTGAATATCTGCATCTGATTCTTTCAGCTACGTGTTGGGCCTCTCAGAGGGCAGCCATGCTAGGCTCCTGTCTGTAAGCACATCATAGCATCAGTAATAGTGTCAGGTCTTAGAGCCTCCCCTTGAGGTAGATCCCAAGTTGGGCCTGTGACTGAACCTCCTTTCTGTCAGTCTCTTCTCCATTTCTGTCCCTGCAATTCTTTTAGGTGGGAACAATTCTTGGTCAGAGTTTTTGACTGTGGGATAGCAGCAACATTTCTCCACTTGATGCCCTGTCTTTCTACTGGAGGTAGACGCTACATTTTCCCTTTCCCCACTGTTGGGCATTTCCTCCCTTTGAGTCCTGAGAGTCTCTCACCTCCCAGGCCTCTGGTACATTCTAGAGGGTCCTCCCACCTCCTACCTTCGAGGTTGCCTGTTTCCATTCTTTCTGCTGGTCCTCAGGGCTTTACTCCTGTTTCCCTGCCCCCAACACCTGATCTCGTTCTCCCTTTTCCCTCCCGGTCCCCTCTCCTACACAGGCCCACCCCTCCCTTTGCCCCTTCTTCATGATTACTTTCCTCTTCCTCCCAAATGGGATTGTGGCATCTTCAATTGGGCCCTTCGGTTTGATAACCTTCTTGAGTTCTGTGACGACTTTTTCACAATATTCACCAAATGTTATCGTGTGCTTTAAAAGATCATAAGTTTTAGAGAGAGCACATTGGTTTGTTTTCATTCATTTAATGAAATCTAAATTATTCCCATCTTTTCACTGCTGAAAGATGCTACGATCCTTGTGTATTATTACTTGTAGGTTTATTTTAATTCCCCTTATTCGTGTGTGTATCTTTGTGTACACGCATACTACTGATAAAGGAAGTGTGCATTCAGGCCATACTCCTGGTGACTTATTGCTATGCTCATATGTCAGAACACCTCTGGAATCTCCTTGCAGAAGATGAGGATTAACACAGAAACATTCAACTGGTCAATTGCAGAGAGTAAGAGACTAAGGACTTCACGTCTAAAAAGGACAGGTATCTCACACCTCACTCTAGAAGGCTCAGGGATCTTCCTGAAAGAAGACAGAAAGACTGTCAAAGCTAGAGATAGTTGATAAAAATCAAGCACACAAGGTTTCCCATTCAAGGCAGGGTGATTACACTTGTGAACACCCAGCAACCGTGGCAGCATGAACAAGACCTGTGTAAGCTGCAGTCAGTCCAACATCCAAGTATAAAGGGTCGAGGTAGACACAAACATGCCAGGACGGCACTGACTCCCAAGACAAGCTTGGAAAGACAACATGGAATTAATAGTGAAAGAAAGTAGAAGAACTCTCCAAGATAGGTGGGAAAGAATTGGATGGTGGGGAGGGTGGTTCTGGGAGAAGTGCTAGGGTTAAGGGCTCTTGTCGATTCTTCATTCTGTCCTCTTCGCTTCTTTACTTGCCCATTTTATGAGGTTTCATTAGATCATCTATTAATCTGCTAAGATACATACTTTTTAAGCCTGTTTTTAAATTGCTCTTAGGATGCTTATTATTCCTCACCGTGGAACATTTTAAAGGCATGGTTTCTGTGATGGTTTGGATGAGATAGCCTGCATGGGCTATGTGAATCCTTGGTCCTGAGTTGGTGGAACTGTTTGGACAGGATTAGGAAGTGTGGCCTCCTTAGAGCAAGTGTGTCACGGAGGGCCAGCTTTGAGGTTTCAAAAGACTCGTGCTGTCCCCAGTATCTCTTTCTGTCCTGCAATTCTAAAGATGTGTGCTCTCAGGTACGACTACAACCATGCCTGCCTGTCTGCCGCCATGTGCCTAGTGACATCATGGACTTTTACTCTCGGAAACAATAAGTAAAGTCTTGTCCAAGTTGCCCCAGGCATGGTGTCTCATCACAGCAACAGAAAAGTACCTAAGGCAGTTGCTTTGAAATCTTTGTCTGGGGCTGGAGAGATGGCTCAGCAGTAAAGAGCACTGACTGCTCTTTCAGATGTCCTGAGTTCAAATCCCAGCAAGCACATGGTTACAACCATCTGTAATGGGATCTGATGCCCTCTTCTGGCCTGCAGGCATACATGCAGGAAGAACATTGTATACATAATAAATAAATAAATCTTTTTTTTTTTAAAAAAAGATCTTTGCCTGATGGTTCCAACACTATCAGTGTTGTTATCTACTCTGTTGTTACTGTTTGAATACTGGTTCATAGCATTAGCTACTACCTAATGGGATCTGGACTTTCTTATTTATTTCACCTCATTTTCCTCCCTGAAACAGAGTTTCTCTGTGTGGCACTGACTGCCATGGGACTGGATCGGTAGACCAGGCTGGCCTTGAACTCAGAGATCCACCTGTCTCTGGCTCCTAAGTGCTGGTATTAAAGGCGTGTGACACCACAACTCCCAGGTTCACCTCCCTATTTATAATAGCTTTATGTTCTTTCACTTGGGCAGTTTATGCTGTTAGGTCCATTTTTATCATGTTTGTCACAATTGTTTGGTGTGGTTTTGCCCTGTGCCCAGCCACTGAGGTGTGGGAACTCTGAGGGGTGGGTGAATCGCTGAGAGACTGCATTTGTCTACCACTGGGTGATGGACTCATCTAGGCATTGACACGCTGCTCAGGGGATAGAAAACACAGCCTAAAATGTGGGAAGTCAAAGCTGGGGTTCGACTCCCAGGAATCCAGTTGCTACTGGAAACTGCGCAGAAGAGTCAGGAACAGAGGTGGGGGTATCCATGGGCCAGTGATGAGCCGGGCCAGGGGCTCCCAAACTTCTGGACATCCATGTGCTGGCAGGGGGAGTTGGGAAGGGAAGAGGCCCGAGGGCCGAGAAGCCTGGAGGCAAGTGGGGAGGGGGAACTCAAGCATACCTCATCTGGGATTGTCCTAACCTTAGCTGTGATTGTCTGGGAGCATGGAGGGGCCTTCTTCAAGAGGCTTAGGCAGCGAGGCCCTTTAGACAAAGGCTTTTTCCATGCTCCCCACAGCAGTCCTTGATGAAAGAGACAGTCCATGCTTATCCATACCTTTTATTGCTTATCATGAAAAATAGGTGCATACCATCTCCTCAGGATGGACCAGAGATTAAATACCTTTTGCAGGAAGGAATGTTCAGGAGGGAAGCTTATTGTCTAAACCCTCAGGGCCCATCTGGATACCTCATTGACATAGAGAACTCTGACTTATGTGACTATTGGTCATTCTTATGTAAGAAGTGTGATCATATGACAGGGGCCTGGAAGTAAGTAGTTCTACTGTCCTCTCTGGGTTCTTGGACTTCCAATCCACTCAACCTTACCAAGTTTCCTGATATAGTCTATTTCCCCTCAGCTAGGAGTTCACATGTGCAACATTACCCTACTTTGTATGAAAACTCGATTTGCTTGATGTTATTCACCACCTCTGCCTCTTACAATCTTTCTGTCTTCTCCTCCACAAAGCTATCTCCTGACTCAATGTCAACTTGCGTTGAGTGGAGCAGTTCTTCATCACTTCTGTTTTGGGTGAGACTTTCCTGGCCTCAAATGTGTCCTAGCCCTCTTATTTCAGGAGATACCAATAGTCATGCTTCCTATCAGCCATCTTCTATAAATGTAACTTTTATTCACCTGTTGTAATTGGAGTCTGGAGGCTTACTGCCTTGTCTGCTCAACTAGGCCTAGTCCTAGAATCCTCTGTACAATATAATCTAAGCCTAGAATGCTTTTAGCCCTGGACTTACTACCCAGTAAGCTCACTCTTTCTGCCTCTTCCTGAACTATTGTTAGCTGGTTCAACTCAGTTGTCTGGCTTAGATTCCTCTCCAAGCTGACTGACTCAATCTGGCTTCTCTCTTGGCCCCTGTCTGAACTGCTCTGTTGGGCCTCAAACTAACTCTATCAATCTGTTCTAATCTACTGGCTCCTTCCCATTCTCTAGATCATTCTATCTTCACCTGTATCTAGCTTGTTCTCTCTTCAACCGGTCACAGTAAAGCTGTCTCACTAAAGCTCCCTCCATTTTCTCTCTCTGCACAGCTCCCTGTTATATAACTTCCCTTTCCTCTCTCTTCCCATGAGAGTTGGGCACATCCTACCTGCCAGATCTTTCTCTGATTCATCACCTTGTCTACCACTCAAACATGGATGCTTCTTTCTACAAACTAACTTTACCTTCACTTATTGAAATGAAAGGTGTGTACTAAGGGTGTGTCTGTATTCCAACCAGAAAGATTAAAAGCGTATGCTATGTGATGAACCACACAGCTGGAAACAGGTCTTTTTACAGTTTCAGGGTTCATGGTGTGATCAACTATTCTGCAACACTCCTCTGGCACCACCCAAACAGGAAAGTGGAGGAGAACTCCAACACTGTTAAGTCTGGGCTTCCGTGTTCATCTCTAGCTACCTTATTCTTGAGATGGAGAGTATCATATCCTTAAGAGTGTGAAAATTACCTAGGCCTTTAATGATATGTCTTGGAAAGTGGGTAATACATTCTTTTCCTTCATTTGTGCATTTTGGCTTTCCCGAAGTAATTATTTTCCGATAGTTTACGTCTAATAAGTTTGGCTATTCGTTTCTCTGTCTTTTGGGGAAAATGAGAATTAAGAAAGAACTGGCTGAGCCCATTGGCATTTGAGTATGACTAGCCTCTTCAGTTTAAATCCCTAGATGTTAGTAACAAAAAAGAACTCACTCCCATGTCCCCTTTTCAGATCCAATTTCTTCTACACTGCCTTCCTCTTCCCCTGTCAGCTTCTGTCCTTGTCTCTTTTATACATGTTACTTGGCAGTTTTTAGTGTTATCTGCAAGAATCCTGAACATCACTTGTAGTCTACCTTTTTACATGTAGAAAAGCCCTCTGTTTGTGTTTCACGTTGTATTTCCAAGCAAAAGCAGAACCACAAGTAAAGTTTGTATAACAAGACTTAGCATCCTTAATTATTAACATTACCATTTGTCCTAGTCTTGTAAAACCTCTTATTCCTCTGGGTAGCTTTCAGTGACTCAAAGTCATGATGATTTTTTTATTAAATTAGTTTCAGTTCCCAATTCATTAGAGTTAGAAGCATAATTTCAGCATCGGAAAATGTAAATTTGGGTCCTGGATTTTCTGCTGGCTAGCTGTACCATTAGCCAAATGACGTAACCTCTCCAAGTCAATTTTCTCAGTGGAGAGTGGGGGAAATAATGGACCTCAGCCCAAAGGTCTTCTCTAATAATTAACTGAGAAAACATGGAGCACTAGAGGGAGCGTGTTAAATGCGTCCTATGGGGCAGGCATTAGGCTAACATTTGCTTTCACCTGCACTGAAAACAGCCTGGAATTATAGTTTCCAGCATTTTTAATTTTAGTAGCATCCTGCTTCAAGTTACTTAGATCCCATCCAATCTATAAGACTCTCTGTACGGGGGTGGGGGAGGCGTCACTAGGAAGATCAGAAACCAAATGCTCCAATGGCTACATGTTCTTTCTTTATGTATTTCAAAATGATCGACTAATGTATTAAACCTTCACAGCTTGTGAAAGGGAGGAAGAGGTGTTGTGGAGGAGGGGAGAGGAGGGAATGGAGAGCAGAGGGGAGGGAGGGGAGGGGAGGGAGAGGGAGGAGGAGGAGAGGAGGAGAGGAGGAGAGGAGAGGAGGAGGAGGAGGGAGAGGAGAGGGAGGAGGAGAGGACAATGAGGACTCTACCAGGTGCAGCCACCGTCTAATCCCCTGTTCTATTGTTCATGATCAGTGAAACAAAACCTGGGGCCATTTATTTGACTTTGGTGGATGTCTTTATCTTTTGCAAAATAAGAATATGAAACTAGGTTACAAAGAGATTTCACTTTGTGCTGTAGCCTCTGGAACAATGTCTGTTCTTTCAAAACTGCTAAAAAAGTTAGTTTGGATAAATGAAGTAGCATTTATATTATATGTAATATATATACTCCTATCTTTTCATACTTAATTGTACAATATATGCTGTAAACTCTTATGGTCCGTAAATTTCCTTCCATGGTAAGATTTAATTATTAAACATATAATTCTTATGATATTAATTGTATATTTACTTATTGTTCCTGTAGAATTCATATTAGTCTAACTGACTTAGTACAGTTCCAAAGAGAGTCAAATTGAAATATTTTTTCCAGCAGGGAAAGTCATTAGAAATTTTGAGTGAAAGATTTGTGAGATTTAAGTTAATGTTTTTTTTTTAATTATAAAGATTTCCCTGCATAAGATACTGAAAACAGAATAGAAAAAAAATAGAAAAGGTGAAAGAATAGAAAAGAAGAAAATGAAAATGGCATGAGGTAGTGATGCTCCTGGCTTGATCCGTGATGATAGTAACTGAGACAGTGTTTCTGGGTCTAACTTCAACATCAGACAAATTGCTTTGCAGAATAATTGGACACAGGTGCTGTAGAAAATCAAGGGCAGTGCTAAAGAAAGTAGATTAGTATTAGGTGGCCCACAGGCCTCTGTCTCTGTCTGTCTCTGTGTCTCTGTCTCTCTGTCTGTCACTGTCTTTCTCTGTCTCTGTCTCTCTGTGTCTGTCTCTGTCTCTGTCTCTCCTCCCTCCCCTCCTCCCTCCTCCTCCTCCCTCCCTCCTCTCTCTCTCCTCTCTCTCCTCTCTCTCTCTCTCTCTCTCTCTCTCTCTGTGTGTGTGCTGTGTCATGAAGATCATGCAGCCACATATGGGTAGAGTGATTGGTGAAAGATTAGGGGTAGGTATTCAAAGTCAGGAAGTCAGAAAAGGTAAAAGCAAAACATCTCCAAAGGATAACTCACCAGGAATAGGCGAGGAGGCTGAGGGGATAGCCAACAAGGAGGAGGATCTGAAAGGCATAGGATCGGGATTCAATAGATGAAGTGTCTCAAAGAGAGTGACGTAAGTCACTGAACCAAGACCTTCCACAAGGTATAAAGTGAAGCAGACTGGGAGTTGGAAGATACAGTCAGGAATGTAAATTATAGCAATGTTGATAAATGCAGTTTCTGTGATGTTAGGAGAGGCCCACTAAGCTGGCTGAAGAAGAACCAAGAAAGAATTCTAGACTGGGATAACAAAGCTTTGACTCAAGTGATGGCTTTGATTAGGTGGACTCCCCCCAAAAAGTTTTAATCCAAGTCATAAATAATCAAACATTTAAAATATTTTCCACATTTTCAGCCTAGTGCTTGTCTTTAATTCTAGTACCTTGGAGGTAGAAGCAGGAGGATTTCTGTGAGTTTGGAGCTAGCCTGGTCTACTTAGTGAGTTTTAGGATAGCCAGGGCTGTAGAGGGAGCTGGTTTCAAAACCAAGTGATCTTTTCTACATCAGTCCTCTCTGAGGCCAGCCGTGTTAGGCTCCAGTCTGTAAACACATTATAGCACAGAAGCGTCAGGCCTTGGTGTCCCCCAACAAGATGGATCCCAAGTTGGGCCAATCATTGGACCACCTTTCCTTCAGTCTGTTCTCCATTTTGTCCATGCAGTTCTTTTAGACAGCAGTAATTTTGGGTCAGGAATTTTGACTGTGGGTTGGTAACCCTGTCCCTCCACGTGTGGCTCTGTCTATCTACCGGAGGTGGACTCTTCCAGTTCCCATCCCCCAAGGCTGCTTATTTCCATTCACTCTCTTGGCCCTCTGGGCTTCTCTCCTGTCCCCTCCACCCCATATCTAATCCTGTTCCCCCATTTTCCCCCCCCCTCCCCTCTCCCTCCCTTTGTCTCCTGTGATTATTTCCTTCCCCCCCCCCCCTAAGTAGAACTGAAGCCTCCTCACTTGGGCATTTCTGCTTGTTATACTTTTTACATTCTGTAGATTGTGTCCTAGGTGTTCTGTACTTTTTGACTAATATTCACTTATCCGTGGGTACATACCATGCATGTCTATTTGGGTCTGAGTTACCTCACTCAGGATGATATTTTGTAGTTTCATCCATTTGCCTTCAAAATTCATTCTGTCCTCATTTTTATAGCTGAATAGTATTCTGTTGAGTAAATAACCACATTTTCTGTATCCATCGATCAGTTGAGGTAATCTGGGTTGTTTCTAGCTTCTGGCTATTACAAATAAGGCTGCTATGAAAATGGTGAAGCACAGGTCCTTGAGGCATGGTGAGCATCTTTTGGGTACATGCCCAGTAGTGGTATAGCTGGGTCTTCAAGTAAAAGAACTATTTCCAATTTTCTGAGGAAGCACCAGATTGTTTTTCAGAGTAGTTGTATCAGTTTGCATTCCCACCAGCAATGGAGAAGTGTTCTTCTTTCTCCACATCCTCACCAGCATGTGCCATCATTTGAGTTTTTGATCTTAGCCATTCTGATTAGTGTAAGGTGGAATCTCAGGGTCATTTTGATTTGCATTTCTCTGATGACTAAGGACTTTGGACATTCCTTTAAGTGCTTCTCAACAATTTGAGATTCTTCTGTTGTGAATTCTCTGTTTAGATATGTACCACATTTTTTTAAACTGGGTTATTTGGGTTTTTGGAGGTTAATTTTCCATCTTAGAACCTGAGCCATTGATGTTCTGTTTGGGAAATTTCCCCCTGTGCCCCGAGTCTGAGGCTCTTTCCAACTTTCTCTTCTATTAGATTCAGGGTATCTGGTTTTATGTTGAGGTCCTAGATCCACTTGGACTTTATCTTTAAGAATTTCATTCTCCTACATACAGACCTTCAGTTAGTCCAGCACCATTTGTTGAATATGCTTTCTTTTCCTACTGAATGTTTTTGGCTTCTTTGTTTAAAATCAAGAGTCCATAGGTGTATGGGCTTACTTCTGGGTAGTCAATTCTATTCCACTGATTGACCTGTCTGTCTCTGTATCAGTACCATACGGTTTTTATCACTATTGCTTTGTAGTATAGCTTAAGGTCAGGGATGGGGATTCCTGCAGAAGTTCTTTTATTGTTGAGAAATGTTTTGGCTAGCCTGGATTTTTTTGTTTTTCCATATGAAGCTGAGACCTTCTCTTTCAACATCTGTGAGGTATTGTGTTGGAATTTTGATAGGGATCGCATTGAATCTGTAGACTACTTTTGGTAAGATGGCCATTTTCACTAAGCTAGTTTTACCAGTCTATGAGCATGGGAGATCTTTCTATCTTCTGAAGTCATCTTTGACTTCTTTTTCCAGGGATTTGAAGTTCTTGTCATACAGATCTTTCACTTTCTTCCTAAGAATTACACCAAGATATTTTATGCTATTGTAGCTATTGTGAAGGGAACTGTTTCCCTAAATTCTTTCTCAACCCATTACTCATTTATATAAAGAAAGGCTACTGATTTGTTTGAGTTAATTTTATATCCTGTCACTTGGCTGAAGTTGCTTATCAGCTATAGTAGTAATTCTCTGGTAGAATGTGGGGGTTGCTTATGTATACTATCATATCATATCATCTGCAAGAGTGGTACTTTGACTTCTTCTTTTCAAATTTGTATCCCTTGATGTCCTTTTGTTGCAAAATGCTCTAGATAGAACTTCAAATACTATATTGAATAGATAGGAAGAAGTGGGCAACTTTGCCTTGCCCTGGATTTTAGTGTGATTGCTTTTAGTTTCTCTCTGTTTAATTTTATGTTGGGTGTTGATTTGGTATATATTGCTTTTATTGCATTTAGGTATATGCCATGAGTTTCTGATCTCTCTAGGACTTTTAACATGAAGAACTATTGTCTTTTGTTGAAGGCTTTTTCTGCATTTAATGAAAGGATGATGTTGCTTTTTTCCTTGAGTTTGTTTATATAGTAGATGACATTGACGGATTTTTGTGTATTGAACAATCCCTGCATCCCTGGGATGACATCTACTTGTTAATGGTAAATGATCATTTTGTTGTGTTCTTGAATTTGGTTTGTGAGAATTTTATTGAGTTGTTTTACACTGATATTCATAAGGGAGATTAATCTAAAGTTCTCTTTCTTTGTTGGGTCTTTGTATGGTTTAGGTACCAGTTACTGAGGCTTCATAGAATGAATTAGGTAGTGTTCCTTCTGTTTCTATTTTGATGAATAGTTTGAGGAGGATTGGAATTAGATCTTTGAAGATCTGGTAGAATTCTTTACTACAACCATCTGGCCCTGGACTTTTTTTTGGTTGGGAGGTTTTTAATGACTATTTCTATTTCTTTAGGGGTTATGGAACTGTTTAGATAGTTTATCTGATCTTCATGTAACTTTGGTATATGGTATATGTCTAAAAAAAATCACCCATTTCATCCTGATTTTCCAGTTTTGTACAATATAGGCTTCTGTAGTAGATTGTGATAGTTTTTTTAATTTCTCAGGTTCTGCTGTTATGTCTCCCTTCTCATTTCCGATTTTGTTAATTTGTTTCTTTGCCCCTTAGTTAGTTTGGTTAAGGTTTTATCTGTGTTGTTGATTTTCTCAAAAAAAAAATAGCTCTTAGTTTTGTTGATTTTTTTGTATCATTCTCTTTGTTTCTAACTGCCTAATTTCAGCCTTGAGTTTGACTGTTTCCTGCAGTCTACTATTGCGTGTGTTTCCTTTTTCTGTTCTAGAGCTTTCAGGTGTGCTGCTAAGTTGTTCGCATGGAATCTCTCCAATTTCTTTCAGAAGGCACACAATACTATGATTTTTTTTTCTCTTAACACTGCTTTCATTGTGTCCCATAAGTTTGGGTATGATGTATCTTCATTTTCATTGAATTCTATAAAGTTTTTGATTTTTTTTTAATTTCTTCCAAGATCACGTTAGTATTGAGCAGAAAGTTGTTCAGTTTCCATGAGTATATGAACTTTCTGGGTTTTGTTGTTGTTGTTGTTTGTTTTTTCTTTTCTTTTTTTCAGAGCTGGTGACCAAACCCAGGGCCTTGCGCTTGCTAGGCAAGCACTCTACCACTGAGCTAAATCCTCAACCCCTTGGTTTTTCTTTTATTTTTTATTATTATTGATGCCTTAGTTCGAAGTGATCTGATAGGATGCATTGGATTATTCCAATCTTCTTGTATCTGTTGAGGCTTGTTTTATGTCTGGTTACGTGGTCAATTTTGGAAAAAGTTCCATGAGGTACTGAGAGGAAGGTATATGCTTGTTTATTGGGGTGAAATGTTCTGTAAATATCTGTTAAATTCATTCGGTTCATTACTTCTTTTAGCTTCACTCTGTCTCTCTTTAGGTTTCAATGATCTGTCCATTGGTAAGAATGGGGTGTTGAAGTTTCCCACTATTATTGTGTGAGGTTCACTGTATGTTTTGAGCTTTACTAAAGTTTCTTTTATTAATGTTGCTACCCTTGCATTTGGGGCATAGATGTTTAGGATTGAGACTTCCTCTCAGTGGAATTTTCCTTTGATGAATATGGAGTGTCCTTCCCCCATCTCATTTGATAACTTAGAGTTGAAAGTCTATTTTATTGGATATTAGAATGGCAACTCCAGCTTGTTTCTTGGGACCATTTGCTTGTATAGCTTTAGTCTAGCCTTTTACTCTGAGGTAGTGTCTGTCTTTGTCATTGTGATGTGTTTCTTGTGTGCAGTAAAATGTTGGATCCTGTTTACATATCCAGTCTGTTATCCTCTGTCTTTTTAATGAGTCCATTGATGTTGAGAGAGATATTAAAGACATGATTATTAAATCCTATAATTTTTGTTGCTGGAGATGGTATTATGTATGTATGATTTTCTTTTATGGGTTTGTTGTGGACTGTTTAGTTTGTGATTTTATTTATTTATTTATAATTATTATTTTTTTGGTGTCGTTACTCTCCATTTGTTGGAGATTTTATTCCAGTATCCTCTGTAGTGCTGGACTAGTAGAAAGACATTGTTTAAATTTGGTTTTGTCGTGGAATATGTTGATTTTTCCATCTATGATGATTGAGAGTTTTGCTTGTTATAGTAACCTGGACTGGCATTTGTGTTCTCTTACAATGTGCATGTCATCTGTCTTGGATCCTCTGCCTTTCAGAGTCTCTGTTAAGAAGTTTGGTGTAATTCTGATAGGTTTGCTTTTATGTTACTTGACTCTTTTACCTTACACCTTTCAATATTTTTCTTTATTCTGTGCATTTAGTGTTTTGATTATTATGTGATGAGAGCATTTTCTTTTTTGGTTCAATCAATTTGGTGTTCTGTAGGCTTCTTGTACATTTATGGCCATCTCTTTCTCTGGTATAGGGAAGTTTTCTTCTATGATTTTGCTGAAGATGTTTTCTGGCCCTTTGAGCTGGGATTCCTCACCCTTTTCTATTCCTATTATTCTTAGGTTTCATCTTTTTATTGTGCCCTGAGTTTCCTGGATATTTTGGGTAAGACGCTTTTCACACTTTGTACTTTCTTTGACCAATGTGTCAATATTTTTTATGGTATCTACTATATCTGAGATTTTCTCTTCTATCTCTTGTATTCTGTTAGTGATACCTGAATCTGTAGTTCCTGATCTCTTTCCCAAGTTGTCCATTTTCAGGATTGCCTCTCTTTGTGTTTTCTTTATTGTTTTTATTTCCATTTTTAGTTCTTGGACCATTTTGTTCAATTGCTTCGCTTGCTTGATTATATTTTCCTGTATTTCTTTAAGGGTTTTATTTGTTTCTTTAAGGACTTCTACCCATTTGCCTGCATTTTCCTGTATTTTTTTCCAAGGGAGTTCTTTATATCCTCTTTAAAGGTCTCTTTTATCTTCATGAGATGGGATACTAGGTCATTATCTTGCTTTTTCTACATCTTAAGGTAGCCAGGGCTTGCTGTGGTGGGCAAACTAGGTTCTAATGATGCCAAATTGCATTGGGTTCTGTCACTTATGATCTTGTACTTGCCTCTGGCCATCTGTTTCTTTCTGGTGTTAACTGTGCTGAGCGTCTCTGACTGGAATAGGTCTCCTTGGAGACAGGTAGAGCTCTGTGACCTGAGTTAGAGCTACTTTCCTTGTAGATAGGCAGTCTTGTCTCTGGTTAGTGTGAGCTTCTTGTGTCTTTGGTTAGAGAAAGCTTCCTGTGTCCCTAGTCACTGAGGACCTCCTGTGCCTCTGGTTACTTCAGACTTCCTGGGAGGCTCACAGGTTGTAGCATTTGGGCAGATATCAGATCTCTGGTCTGGCCTGGTGGGGAAGTGGGCTAGAAGGAAGGTAGAGCTCAGGGGTTGAGGGAGGAGGGGATAGGTTCTGCATCAGCTGGATCCTGTGGATATCCCAGCTGGTGTAAGTATTTGGGTGAAATTCTTACCTGTGTCCTTGGTCACTGAGGACCTCCTGGGAAGCACCTAGAATGTTCTTTACCTTTTTAATTTAAATGCAGGTTTAATGTTTATGTACATAAGTAATTTCATTGCTTAGTTTTTAATTTCTAATTTTACTGAAGTATGACAAAATTGTGGTTTGCATAGTTTCTATTTAAAATTATAAAGAAAATACAGTTAAGTTTTAATTTTGACTTACACAGATTGCAGAAGTCTTCTCTCACATTTTACCTACTGAGTTTCTATTTCAAGGACATCCACATTCATATGCATGTGTATACTTCTCTCTGTTTCAGTTCCTATATTCTTCTGTACCTCCAAATGATTTTGAATCACTGGATGTGACACTGGATGTAAAAGCTCTTTCTTTCTCTTTCTAACTCTCTGAGCCTCATAGTAGGTTTGCTATTTTTTTTTTTTGGCCCAATGGAGTTTATTTCTTCTTTCTAGGGACATGCTAAAATGTGCAACCATCATAGGAGGTTGCTGTTTCTATCATCCTATGTTGTAGAAACTGGTGGACTCCCAGCTCTGTGAGGCCCCTGAAATAAGTACATATCAGAAGACAGAGTAAACCTACAGGAATTCATTCCCATGTCTTCTTTCTTCCAGACAGACATGAGAAACATAAGTGAGTTCCCATATTCAACCCCAGCTGTCTGTAAGCCCCAGCAACTCCCAGAAATAGAAAGACAAAGGAATTAAAGCCAGATATAGAAGAAAATCAAATGTCAGTTAGATTGCCTTTTATGTATTGAGTAGAATGTGTGCTCCCAAATGTTCTCAAGTTAAAGGCTTGGCTCCCAGTTGGAGGTTCCAATCACCAAGAAGTGGTGCTCATCATGAGTACTTTGGCTTTCTGAGTGGATTAATCCATTGATTGAGTCATAATTTTATTGCACTATTAAGAGTAATAAAAACTAAGAGGTGGGACTTCTGGAAGACATAGGCCATTTGAAGTGTGCATTTAAAAGATGTATTTGATTCCCAGACTTTCTCCTCTCTGTGTGTCTGTCTGTCATGAGGTGAGCAGACTCCTCCACAAGGCACCTTTGACATGATAATATCTTGCCTCACTATAGAATAAAGGAGCCTAACTACCGGCTGGCATCTCTGCAACAAGGAGCAAAGATCAATCCTTATATCCTGTAGTTGTTTCAAGTATTTGTTCTACTGGTAAAAGTTGATGAATACATTAATTTTTAAAATAATTTCTTCCCACTGGTATTGGCTCAGGTTCTATTTTATTAATGAAACAAACAAATGTTTTAGGAATCAGTAGAGGAAGGATACCTATATGTAACATTTTTAAATAAGAAGTAGAAAACTTAGGAGTTTTAAAATTGTGCATAGTACTTTTTTTATAAAACAGGGGGAAATAAT
Organism: Rattus rattus; assembly: GCF_011064425.1. NCBI lineage: Eukaryota > Metazoa > Chordata > Mammalia > Rodentia > Muridae > Rattus > Rattus rattus. Next base: position 6,518,768 of record NC_046164.1, on the reverse strand, counting down.
CAGCCATTCATTTTTAGACCATAAACTGACTTGTTATTCTATAGCATTTACAGTAAATCATGAGCAGTTGAGAGAACGGAAATATGAACTATTCATATTTTTCATGTACAAAAAAGTGAAAATTTTTGAAATTTCCAAGATTTTTAATGCTGACAAGGGGCTGACAGGAAGATTTACTTAGCAGATTATTTAAGGAAGAAAATCTTTGAATTACCTTCCAAAGAACACCCAACATGTTAGCAAGTGAGAAAGTAGCTTGGATTATGGAGGATGAATTTTGATAATTTAATGTTTAGAAATACTCATCTCTCTACCTTTAAAAAATAAGCAATGTGATTGCCATCTATGATAAAACATATATAAGTTATATACATACGCTTACATAATTTAGATCATTGCTAGGTGATTTATTCTATCTAATACAGAAAGAATACTATGTAAAGTATTGAATTTTTAAATAATGACAGGAGAAATAGTACAGATGAAATATTTTTATGTATGTTTTTTCTGTGGTTGGTTCAGTGGATGCAGAAAGGAATTTTAACCATTATTTGACACAGTTTGATTTGTTTGCAAGGAAAACTGATTGGCATGAGGGAAGACAAAAACTTAGTCACATTTTAAGAAAAATAGTTTTGCTAAGATGAGAGCTAGGGTTTTAAATGAATATCATGATTGAATAATCGCAGTCAAAATTCTTCTCTTATTTGTCACAATTTACTTATACAAAGTTTCAACTATAGAAATTCTTATAACCAAGCATGTAAATGAATGATTTTTTAAATACACTGGCATTTAAATTTCTGTATCATCAGATTTTTTAATTATGGAAAGCATATGTTTTTCACATTGATAATGCTCTTCTCAATGTTTTGTTTTGGAATTACTCCAAAAATATAATTATAACATAAGAAGTCTTTTTAAATGATAGTAAGAGGGGATGAAGAGATAGATTCATAATTAAGAGTGCTTGTTATTGTGGTCCCCATCTGCAACCAGAGTTCAGTTCCATAGTCCTTGAGACCCAAAACCTGCCCGCAGAGAGCCAGACTCTCAGAAGTGTTCTCACTCCTAAGCCCACAGGTGGGACCCCACTTATGCTTGTCCAAAGAGAGACCTGCTGGGAGCGCATAGGGCACAGGAACCACAGGGCAGCCTGTGACAGGACACTTCTGGTCTCCATCTGCACCAAGAGCTAAGGATGTCCCACAGCCCTCCAGATCCAAAACCAACCCAGAGAGAGCTGTTCTCCCAGGAGCACTCTTACCCCTAAGATCACAGGATCACAGGCCCACAGGAGGGACATGCTCCAGTGAGAGACAGCAAGACCAACTAACATCAGAGATAACCAGATGATGAGAGGCAAGCACAAGCAACTGAGCAACAGAAACCAAGACTACTTGGCATCATCAGAACCCAGTTCTCCCACTACAGCAAATACTGGATATCCTACACACAGGAAAAGCAAGATTTGGATTTAAAAATCACATCTTATGACGATGATGATTGAAGACTTTAAGAAGGACATAAATCCTTTTGTTGTCTGATTGCTCTGGCTAGAACTTCAAGAACTATGTTGAATAAGTAGGGAGAGAGTGGGCAGCCTTGTCTAGTCCCTGATTTTAGTGGGATTGCTTCAAGTTTCTCTCCATTTAGTTTAATGTTAGCAACTGGTTTGCTGTATATGGCTTTTACTATGTTTAGGTATGGGCCTTGTATTCCTATTCTTTCCAGGACTTTTTTTTTATCATGAAGGGTGTTGAATTTTGTCAAATGCTTTCTCAGCATCTAATGAAATGATCATGTGGTTTTGTTCTTTCAGTTTGTTTTATATAATGGATCACGTTGATGGTTTTCCTGTATATTAAACCATCCCTGCATGCCTGGGATGAAGCCTACTTGATCATGGTGGATGATTGTTTTGATGTGCTTTTGGATTCGGTTTGCCAGAATTTTGTTGAGTATTTTTGCGTCAATGTTCATAAGGGAAATTGGTCTGAAGTTCTCTTTCTTTGTTGGGTCTTTTTGTGGTTTAGGTATAAGAGTAATTGTGGCTTCATAGAAGGAATTCGGTAGTGCTCCATCTGTTTCAATTCTGTGGAATAGTTTGGATAATATTGGTATGAGGTCTTCTATGAAGGTCTGATAGAATTCTGCACTAAACCCGTCTGGACCTGGGCTCTTTTTGGTTGGGAGACTTTAATGACTGCTTCTATTTCCTTAGGAGTTATGGGGTTGTTTTAAGGGGATACAGATCGGAAAAGAAGAAGTCAAAATATCACTATTTGCAGATGATATGATAGTATATTTAAGTGATGCCAAAAGTTCCACCAGAGAACTGCTAAAGCTGATAAACAACTTCAGCAAAGTGGCTGGGTATAAAATTAACTCAAATAAATCAGTAGCCTTCCTCTACACAAAAGAGAAACAAGCCGATAAAGAAATTAGGGAAGCGACACCCTTCATAATAGACCCAAATAATATAAAATACCTCGGTGTGACTTTAACCAAGCAAGTAAAAGATCTGTACAATAAGAACTTCAAGACACTGAAGAAAGAAATTGAAGAAGACCTCAGAAGGTGGAAAGATCTCCCATGCTCATGGATTGGCAGGATTAATATAGTAAAAATGGCCATTTTACCAAAAGCGATCTACAGATTCAATGCAATCCCCATCAAAATACCAATCCAATTCTTCAAAGAGTTAGACAGAACAATTTGCAAATTCATCTGGAATAACAAAAAACCCAGGATAGCTAAAACTATCCTCAACAATAAAAGAACTACAGGGGGAATCACTATCCCTGAACTCAAGCAGTATTACAGAGCAATAGTGATAAAAACTGCATGGTATTGGTACAGAGACAGACAGATAGACCAATGGAACAGAATTGAAGACCCAGAAATGAACCCACACACCTATGGTCACTTGATTTTTGACAAAGGAGCCAAATCCATCCAATGGAAAAAAAGATAGCATTTTCAGCAAATGGTGCTGGTTCAACTGGAGGTCAACATGTAGAAGAATGCAGATCGATCCATGCTTATCACCCTGTACAAAGCTTAAGTCCAAGTGGATCAAGGACCTCCACATCAAACCAGACACACTCAAACTAATAGAAGAAAAAACTAGGGAAGCATCTGGAACACATGGGCACTGGAAAAATTTCCTGAACAAAACACCAATGGCTTATGCTCTAAGATCAAGAATGAACAAATGGGATCTCATAAAACTGCAAAGCTTCTGTAAGGCAAAGGACACTGTAGTTAGGACAAAGCGCAACCAACAGATTGGGAAAAGATCTTTACCAATCCTACAACAGATAGAGGCCTTATATCCAAAATATACAAAGAACTCAAAAAGTTAGACCTTAGGGGACAAATAACCCTATTAAAAAATGGGGTTCAGAGCTAAACAAAGAATTCACAGCTGAGGAATGCCAAATGGCTGAGAAACACCTAAAGAAATGTTCAACATCTTTAGTCATAAGGGAAATGCGAATCAAAACAACCCTGAGATTTCACCTCACACCAGTGAGAATGGCTAAGATCAAAAACTCAGGTGACAGCAGATGCTGGCGAGGATGCGGAGAAAAGGGAACACTCCTCCATTGTTGGTGGGGTTGCAGACTGCTACAACCATTCTGGAAATCAGTATGGAGGTTCCTCAGAAAATTGGACATTAAACTGCCTGAGGATCCAGCTATCCCTCTCTTGGGCATATACCCAAAAGATGCCCCAACATATAAAAAAGACACGTGCTGCACTATGTTCATCGCAGCCTTATTTATAATAGCCAGAAGCTGGAAAGAACCCAGATGCCCTTCAACAGAGGAATGGATACAGAAAATGTGGTATATCTACACAATGGAATATTACTCAGCTATCAAAAACAACGACTTTATGAAATTTGTAGGCAAATGGTTGGAACTGGAAAATATCATCCTGAGTGAGCTAACCCAATCACAGAAAGACATACATGGTATGCACTAATTGATAAGTGGCTATTAGCCCAAATGCCTGAATTACCCTAGATGCCTAGAACAAATGAAACTCAAGACGGATGATCAAAATGTGAATGCTTCACTCCTTCTTTAAAAGGGGAACAAGAATACCCTTGGCAGGGAAGAGAGAGGCAAAGATTAAAACAGAGACTGAAGGAACATCCATTCAGAGCCTGCCCCACATGTGGCCCATATATATACAGCCACCCAATTAGACAAGATGGATGAAGCAAAGAAGTGCAGAAGTGTAGATCGCTCCTGAGAGACACAGCCAGAATACAGCAAATACAGAGGCGAATGTCAGCAGCAAACCTCTGAACTGAGAATAGGACCCCCGTTGAAGGAATCAGAGAAAGAACTGGAAGAGCTTGAAGGGGCTCGAGACCCTATATGTACAACAATGCCAAGCCACCAGAGCTTCCAGGGACTAAGCCACTACCTAAAGACTATACATGGACTGACCCTGGACTCTGACCTCATAGGTAGCAATGAATATCCTAGTAAGAGCACCAGTGGAAGGGGAAGCCCTGGGTCCTGCTAATACTGAACCCCAGTGAACTAGACTGTTGTTGGGGAGGGCGGCAATGGGGGAGGGTCGGGAGGGAACCTTATAAGGAAGGGGGGGAGGGGGATGTTTGCCCGGAAACAGGAAAGGAATAACACTCGAAATGTATATAAGAAATATTCAAGTTAATAAAAAAAAAAAAACAAAAAAAAAAAAAAAAGAAGGACATAAATCACTTCCTTAAAGAAACACGGGAGAACACAGGTAAACACGTAGAACACTTTAAGAGGAAACAACAACAATAGCAACAACAAAAATCCCTTAAAGAGTTACAGGAAAACACAACCAAACAGGTGAAGGAATTGAACAAAATCAACCAGGAGCTAAAAAGAGAAATAGAAACAGTAAAGAAATCACAAAGGGAGACAACCCTGAAGATAGAAAACCTAGGGAAAAGATCTGGAGCCATAGACAGAAGCATCACCAACAGAATACAAAAGATTGAACAGAGAATCTCTTCAATCATTGGTCCCTAATATCTCTCAACATCAGTGGACTCAATTCCCCAGTAAAAATACATAGACTAACTGACTGGATACGTAAAGAGGACCCAGCATGATACTGCATACAGGAAACACACCTCATTGACACAGACAGACACTACCTCAGAGTAAAAGGCTGGAAAAAATTTCCAAGCAAATGGTCCCAAGAAACAAGCTGGAGTAGCAATTCTAATATAGGATAAAATCGACTTTCATCCAAAAATTACCAAAAAGTTAAGGAAGGACACTTCACATTCATGCAAGGAAAAATCTAACAAGTTGGACTCTCAATTCTGAACATCAATGCTCCAAATGCAAGGTCATCCACATTCATAAAAGAAACTTTACTAAAGCTTAAAGCACACATTGCACCTCACACAGTAATTGTGGGAGACTTCAACACCCAACTCCCATCAATGATCAGATCATGGAAACAGAAACTAAACAGAGACACAGTGAAACTAAAAGAAGTTATGAACCAAATGGATTTGACAGATATCTATATAACATTTTATCTTAAAACAAAAGAATATACCTTCTTCTTAGCACCTCATGGTACCTTCTCCAAAATTGGTCACAAAATAGGCCTCAATAGATACAAGAAGATTGAAATAATACCATGCATCCTATCAGATCACCATTGACTAAGGCTGGTCTTCAATAACAACAAAAATAACAGAAAGCCCGCATACACATGGAAGCTGAACAATGCTCTACTCAATGAAAACTTGGACAAGAAATAAATAAATAAAAGACTTTTTAGTATTTAATGACTATGAATGTACAATATACCCAAACTTATGGGATACAATAAAAGCAGTGCCAAGAGGAAAACTCATAGCTCTGGATGCCTTCAAAAAGAAACCAGAGAGAAAATGCATTAGAAGCTTGACAGCACACCTGTAAGCTCTAGAACAAAAAGAAGCAAATCCATCCAAGAGGAGTAGATTGCAGGAAATTAACTCAGAGCCAAAATCAACCAAGTTGAAACAAAAAGAACTAAACAAAGAATCAACAAGATATATAAACCTATAGTGAGCCTAACTGGAGGGCACAGAGAACACTCTATCCAAATTAACAAAATCAGAAATGAAAAGAGAAACATAACAACTGAAACAGAGGTAATTAAAAAAAATTTATCAGATCCTACTACAAAAACCTATATTCAACAAAACTGGAAAATCTGGAAGAAATGGACAGTTTTCTAGAGAGATACCAGGTACCAAAGTTAAATGAGGATCAGATAAACCATCTAAACAGTCCTATAACCCCTAAAGAAATAGAAGTGGTCATTAACAGACTCCCAACCAAAAAGAGTCCAAGATTAGATGGGTTAGGGCAGAATCCTATCGGACCTAGGTCATAGAAGACCTAATACCAATACTCTTCAAACTATTCCACAAACTAGAAACAGAAGAAACACTACCCAATTTGTTCTATGAAGCCACAATTATGCTTATACCTAGACCACACAAAGACCCTACAAAGAAAGAGAACTTCAGACCAATTTCCCTCATGAATATCAATGCAAAAATATTCAACAAAATTCTTAGGAACTAAATCCAAGCACATTTTAAATGATTGTTCAGCATGATCAAATAGACTTTATCCCAAGATGCAATGATGGTTTGATATATGGAAATCCATCAACATAATCCACTATGTAAACAAATTCAAAGAAAAAAAAAACCCACATGATAATCTTATTAGATCCTGAGAAAGCATTTGACAAAATTCAACACTTCTTCATGAAAAAAGTCTTGGAAATATCAGGAATTCAAAGGCCATTCTTAAACATAGTAAAAGCAATATTCAGCAAACCAGTAGCCAACATCAAATTAAATGGAGAGAACCTTGAAGCAATCCCACTAAAATCAGGTACTAGACAAGACTGCTCACTTTCTCCCTACATATTCAATATAGTACTTGAAGTCCTTGTCAGAGCAATTAGACAACAAAAAGAGATCAAATGATAGCAATTGGAAAAGAAAAAGTCAAAATATCACTATTTGCAGATGATATGATACTATAGTTAAGTGACCCCCAAAATTCCACTAGAAAACTCCTACAGTTGATAAACAACTTCAGCAAAATGACTGGATATAAAATTAACTCAAATCAGTAGCTTTCCTCTACTCAAAGGATAAACAGGCCAAGAACGAAATTAGGGAAATGACACCCTTCATGATAGCCACAAATAATATAAAATACCTTGGTGTGACTCTAACCAAGCATGTGAAAGGTCTGTATGACAAGAACTTCAAGTTTCTGAAGAAAGAAATTGAAGATCTCAGAAGATGGAAAGACCTCCCATGCTCATGGATTGGCAGGATTAGTATAGTAAAAATAGCTATCTTGCCAAAAGCGATCTACAGATTCAAGACATCCCCATCAAAATTCCAACTCAATTCTTCATAAAGTTAGAAAGAGCAATTTGCAAATTCATTTGGAATAACAAAAAACTCAGGATAGTGTAAACTATTCTCAATGATAATAGAACTGCTGGTAGCATCACTGTCCCTGACCTCAAGCTATATTACAGAGCAGTCATGATAAAAACTGCATGGTATTGGTACAGAGACAGGCAGGTAGATGAGTGGAATAGAATTGGAGACCCAAAATTGAACTCACACACTTACTGTCACTTGATCTTTGACAAAGGGGCTAAAACTAATCAATGGAAAAAAAGACAGAATTTTCAACAAATGGTGCTGATTGAACTGCAAATCAGCATGTAGAAGAATGCAGATTCACCCATTCTTTTCTCCTTGTGCAAAGCTCAAATCTAAGAAGATCAAGACCTCCACGTAAAACCAAATACACTGAAGCTAATAGTAGTCCAAGTGGGGAAGAGCCTCAAACACATAGGAACAGGGGAAAGTTTCCTGAACAGAACACCAGTGGCCTATGCTCTAAGATCAAGAATTGACAAATGGGACGTCATAAAGTTGCAAAGCTTCTGTAATGCAAAGGACACTGTCAATAGGACAATACAGCAACCAACAGATTGGGAAAAGATCTTTACCATTCCTACATCCAGTAGCGTGCTAATATCTAGTATCTACAAAGAACTTGAGAAGTTAGACTCCAGAGAGTCAAATATTCCTATTAAATAATGGGATACAGAGATAAATAAATAATTCTCAACTGAGGAATACCAAATGGCTGAGAAGCACCTTAAGAAATGTTTAAAATCCTTACTCATCAAGGAAATGCAAATCAAAACAACCCTGAGATTCTACCTCACACCAGTCAGCATGGCTAAAGATTAAAACTGCAGTTGACAGTAGATGCTGGCAAGGATGTGGAGAAATAGGACTACTCTTGTATTGTTGGTGGGATTACAAGCTTGAACAACCACTCTGGAAATCAGTCTGGTGGTTCCTCAGAAATTTGGACATAGTAGTACCTGTGTACCCAGCTATACAACCTCTGGGCATACACCCAAAAGATGCTCCAACATATATCAAGGACATATACATTATTCCACTACGTTCATAGCATAATTATTTATAATAGCCAGAAGGTGGAAAGGACTCAGATGTCCTTCAACGGAGGAATGGATATAGAAAATGTGGTACATTTACACAATGGAATATTACTCTGCTGTTAAAAACAATGACCTACTGAAATTCTTAGGCAAGTAGATGGAACAAGAACATATCATCCTGAGTGAGGTAACACAGTCATAAAAGAACATACATGGTATGCACTCACTGATAAGTGTATATTATCCCCAAAACTTGGAATACCCAAGAAGCAATTCACAGATCATATTAACCTGAAGAAGAAGGAAGACCAAAATGTGGATGCTTCAGTCTTTCTTAGAAGGGAAAACAAAGTACTCACAGGAGGAAATACAGGAACAAAGAGTAGAGCAGGACTGAGGAAAAGTTCATTCAGAGACTGCCCCACCTGGGGATCCATCCCGTATGCAGCCACCAAACTCAGTCACTATTGCTGATGCCAAGAAGTGTTTGCTGACAGGAACCAGATATGGGTGTCTCCTGAGAGGCTCTGCCAGAGCTTTACTGATACAGATGAGGATGCTTGCAACTATTAGACTGAGCATGGTGACCCCAATTGAGCAGTTAAAGAAAGGACTGAAGGGTTTGCTTCCCCATAAGAAGAACAATATCAACCCCCCACACCCCCTTCCTCCAAGCTCTCAGGGATTAAACCACTAACCAATGAGTACACATGGAGGGACCAATTGTTCCACCTGCATATGTAGCAGAGGATAGCATTGTCTAGCATCAATATGAGAAAAAGCCCTTGGTCCTGCAAAGGCTTGTTTGCCCAGTATAGGGTGTGCCAGGGCATTGAGGTGGGAGTGGGTGGGTGGGAGTGGGAACATCCTCACAGAAGCAAGGGGATGGAGGAGGGGGTATAGGAGAGGAGGAAAAAGCGATAACATTTGAAATGTAAATACATAAAATATCAAAGAAAATTAAAATTAAAGAAAAAAGAATACTCATGGGCTGAAGAGATGACTCCGCGATTAAGAGCATGGACTGCTCTTCCAGAGGTCCTCAGTTCAACTCTCAGCAACCATATAGTGGTTCAAAACCATTTGTAATGGGATCTGATGCCCTCTTCTGGTGTGTCTGAAGACAGTAACAGTGTATTTGTATACATACATACAATCAATCAATCAATCAATAAATCTTTATAATAATACACTGAGAAATATTTTTGAAAAAGAATCTTCACAAATATTCTTAAATATGCTCACAAGAACAGAGGAAAAGTAACAGCATGGTTCAGCATAGCAGTGTTTTAGGAGACAGGATTTTGCACTTATGTTTTAATAAGGTGCATGTGATTTTTCTCAGGATATTTTCATAAAAATATTAAAAGTACATGTCATAAAAATATACTACAAATAGTTAGAGTGGATTATCAAAAAAGAAAAGACAACTCTATGCCTTAATCCCTACCACTTATGAATGTTAACTTATGTAGGAGAGAGAGAAAAAAGGGAAAACAAAGAATGCTTGTTATCCTTCCAGAGTAGCCATGTTCATGTCCCAACACTGACAGCATGCAGCTCACAGCCAAGTATACCTGTAGCTCTAGGGGATCTGGTGGGCGCTCACAATTTGTTTTAAATTTTACTTTTGGTTAGTTTTGAAATACATAGTGTATAGGTTTAGTATCTCATAAATATGATGTGTGTGTGTGTGTGTGTGTGTGTGTGTGTGTGTGTGTGTGTGTGTTAGATAAAGTGTATCAGAAAATGCAATGACATTACCACAAAGGACAGAAGACTCACATCATGAGGAGGAATTATGTATGGTCAAAATACTTTTGCTCTCATACTTGGCAAACGAAACATAAAAGGCAAAATGGAGGAAAATGATGGGCAAGATTGTTGGTCTTCTTAAGAACTTAGCAACTGAAGATATTGTTCTACTAATTAGCATATAATCGACATAACTCATTTCCTACTGGAATCAAGATAGATTACTTGAAGAATGTAGGAAGTGATTGTTGGTCTTTAAAAAAATCCTATCTTTTCCTATAATTTAGATATTATTTCAGACACACATTATTTTAAGACAGGAGCTTCCAAAACTTTACTTAGTTCCAAAGCCATAGCAAAACTTACACTCTGTTCTGTTTTCACGGCTCCCTACTCGTCATCGTAATATGGGACATCATGTTCATTTTGAGTAGACACTTTGAACAGAGACATTCTAATACCAGTGCGGTGATAAAATGTCATGTAAAAATCTCAAGTATCTGTTATCATTTGAAACTTTTTTCTAGCATAGTGGGTATGTACGAGTCTCAGGAATGTTTACTTAGCCAAGATATTCTATTGTAATTAGCTGAGATTGAAAGGAACAAGGGAAGACAATTATAGCTAGCTGGTCATTTGGAATGCCCATCCTTAACTGTCAGCTAATGGAAGAGGTTAGACAACTTTCCTTTCTCAGACCTTCTTATAATTAATACAGTCATTAATATTATACCTCATTACAGAGCAATAGTGATAAAAACTGCATGGTATTGGTACAGAGACGAGACAGATAGACCAATGGAACAGAATTGAAGACCCAGAAATGAACCCACACACCTATGGTCACTTGATTTTTGACAAAGGAGCCAAATCCATCCAATGGTAAAAGATAGCATTTTCAGCAAATGGTGCTGGTTCAACTGGAGGTCAACATGTAGAAGAATGCAGATCGATCCATGCTTATCACCCTGTACAAAGCTTAAGTCCAAGTGGATCAGGACCTCCACATCAAACCAGACACACTCAAACTAATAGAAGAAAAACTAGGAAGCATCTGGAACACATGGGCACTGGAAAAAATTTCCTGAACAAAACACCAATGGCTTATGCTCTAAGATCAAGAATCGACAAATGGGATCTCATAAAACTGCAAAGCTTCTGTAAGGCAAAGGACACTGTGGTTAGGACAAAACAGCAACCAACAGATTGGGAAAAGATCTTTACCAATCCTACAACAGATAGAGGCCTTATATCCAAAATATACAAAGAACTCAAAAAGTTAGACCGCAGGGAGACAAATAACCCTATTAAAAAATGGGGTTCAGAGCTAAACAAAGAATTCACAGCTGAGGAATGCCGAATGGCTGAGAAACACCTAAAGAAATGTTCAACATCTTTAGTCATCAGGGAAATGCAAATCAAAACAACCCTGAGATTTCACCTCACACCAGTGAGAATGGCTAAGATCAAAAACTCAGGTGACAGCAAATGCTGGCGAGGATGTGGAGAAAGAGGAACACTCCTCCATTGTTGGTGGGATTGCAAACTGGTACAACCATTCTGGAAATCAGTCTGGAGGTTCCTCAGAAAATTGGACATTGAACTGCCTGAGGATCCAGCTATCCCTCTCTTGGGCATATACCCAAAAGATGCCCCAACATATAAAAAAGACACGTGCTCCACTATGTTCATTGCAGCCTTATTTATAATAGCCAGAAGCTGGAAAGAACCCAGATGCCCTTCAACAGAGGAATGGATACAGAAAATGTGGTACATCTACACAATGGAATATTACTCAGCTATCAAAAACAACGAGTTTATGAAATTTGTAGGCAAATGGTTGGAACTGGAAAATATCATCCTGAGTGAGCTAACCCAATCACAGAAAGACATACATGGTATGCACTCATTGATAAGTGGCTATTAGCCCAAATGCTTGAATTACCCTAGATGCCTAGAACAAATGAAACTCAAGGCGGATGATCAAAATGTGAATGCTTCACTCCTTCTTTAAAAGGGGAACAAGAATACCCTTGGCAGGGAAGAGAGAGGCAAAGATTAAAACAGAGACTGAAGGAACACCTATTCAGAGCCTGCCCCACATGTGGCCCATACATATACAGCCACCCAATTAGACAAGATGGATGAAGCAAAGAAGTGCAGACCGACAGGAGCCAGATGTAGATCGCTCCTGAGAGACACAGCCAGAATACAGCAAATACAGAGGCGAATGCCAGCAGCAAACCACTGAACTGAGAATAGGACCCCTGTTGAAGGAATCAGAGAAAGAACTGGAAGAGCTTGAAGGGGCTTGAGATCCCATATGTACAGCAATGCCAACCAAACAGAGCTTCAGGACTAAGCCACTACCCAAAGACTATACATGGACTGACCCTGGACTCTGACCTCATAGGTACAATGAATATCCTAGTAAGAGCACCAGTGGAAGGGAAGCCCTGGGTCCTGCTAATACTGAACCCCAGTGAACTAGACTGTTGGGGGGAGCGGCAATGGGGGAGGGTGGGGAGGGAACACCCATAAGGAAGGGGAGGGGGAGGGGATGTTTGCCGGAAACCGGAAAGGAATAACACCGAAATGTATATAAGAAATATTCAAGTTAATAAAAAAAAAAAAAAGATCTGCTAAAATTATATCATCCAGTGTGGACTATGTGCATACCCAAGGCTGTATCCTTTGAAGAATGACATCATGTGTTTTAAATTGCATTAGAAATAGATTTCACTAAAAAAAAATATTATACCTCACAGACGGAAATCAATAAATCACAGACAAGGAAGGTACAGCTTTAGATACATATGAAATGTGGTTCTTCCTGACAGCTCAAAAACAGCCATGTTGGTGTCGTAAGAGGATGTCATTTCTGCAGACACACAGAACTCATTCAATGTGACTACATCCCCGTAATCAAAACTCACACCAGACTCATTTTTAATTTGTTTTGCGTTTATGTAGCATGTTCATGGGCATGTGTGCACATACATTGGCACAGTCAGGGGTTAGAGGGCAACTTTCAGGAGCTGGTTCTTCCCTTCTACTATGTGATCCAACATAGGGCGTCAAGTAAAGCAGCACTTGTCCTGGCTGAGACATCTCTCAGTCCCCAACTCAGCCCTTTTAAAGCAATATCTGCAGCCTCCACAAAAGAGGACGTGAGATATGAGGGCTCCTCGTTTACAGAGCTGAGCGTCCCCCATGTACCATCTCGTCCTCGCCAGTTGCCTGAGTGTGGAACATCTGTGTTTATTGTGCATGAGGAAGACGTTCCTGGGCTTTGCCAAAACAAACTTTGCTGTGGGACTCTGGGCTTGTGGATTTTCCGTAGGGCGGTGATAAACTCAAGTGGCAGGACGTTGTTTTTTTTGTGTGTGTGTATAATGCATATTACATGAAGTCATCCATTTTTAATAACAAGTGTGCTATATTTTTAATCTTTATAGCTTTAATGTGTGCAAGAGGTTTTAGTAATTGGTTCTGAGATGGTGGTAACTTCCCAGAAATACTCAGCACCACTGTGGTTGGTGGTTTCTTGCCCACAGTTTGCACAGGTTGTAAATTATGAAACTTGATGAGAGACACTTGGCAGTGTCTCTCATCCTCTGAAAATGCCAATCTGTAGCATCATGGATACAAAATATTTCTATTCACACTTTTAATGTTCACCTAAATAGCCTACATGAAAAAAATCCAGAGGGAAGATGATGAGTTCTTTGGGGGAAATAAAATTGTACTTTCAAAGAATTTCTTAGCTTTCTCCTCTTATTGGACAATGTAGGATTTTACCTATGGAAGCTAAGAAGGTTCTTTGCTGAGGACATCCAGCTCATGTTTTGATATCGTTACACAGTGTGGCAGAGTTTTCAGCATTACTGTTGTAAATTCTGTAAAGTTTATTGTTCAAAAAACGATTTCGCAAGAACATCAAGTTCACTAAGAAGTCTCATTTGGAAGTGCAAAGAGTATTCAGTTTTAGGAAATTTACTTCAACAGCATCAATATAGTCTTTCTGAAATTATTCTTATGCGATATCTAGTCAGAAAGTCAACTGCGTTTCCATTCAGCCATCAGTCTGAACACTCTAAAACACAAAGCCAAGCAGACAAGAAGCATTTACTGAAATTTTTTAAGACAAGGATCCATGCATGCTAGGTTTGGTGACATGCTTATAATTTCATCTGTGTAAGAAAATGAGGTAGGGAAATTTTAAGTTGAGGTCAGACTTGCTAACTCTGTGAGACCCTGTCTCAAAAATAATATTTGAAGACATGGGGATTTTAAGTAACTCAGTGACAGAGTGTTTGCCTAACACTCCAAGAAAAGAAGGCAGGAACTGCATCCCCAGGCAGAGAGTAGCAAATATCTATCATTAGATCCAATAACAAAATGCATTACAACAAAGAAAGACTTGGGCAAACTGAAGAGTTTATTAGAGTTTATTGTAAAGTGTGGGTAAGGGGTTGCTTACAGCATCATGGGTGTCCTCAAAGCATCCTCACCAACAGAAAGCCTCACTCTTCTGTAGATGACAGTTTCCACCTAGGGGCACATCTCCCTATCTCCCGCCTCCAGTTAACTTTCCACTCTCCTCATATCCTAGCACCTCAAGACCAGACCATGAAGCAACTTGCCCTTGGGGAAGAAATACACACAAATGGTGAGGAGGTGAAGGAAGGATTCGCTAAAATGTCAGATGAAGATCCAATGACCCTCCACTCTCTCTTTCTGTAAACGAATGTCAACAGTCAACAAGCCCCATGTTAGAAACTGATTGTAAAAGTCACAGCTATTCTCATGAAGATGGGGGTTATATGCTTAGTGCTTAGTGTCCTATAGCACACACACATGTAACACATGTATACACACAGAACACATGCATACACACAGCACATACACACTTATACACACCACATGCCCACATATAACACATACACACACATGACTTATATACCCAACACATGCATATATACAACACATACACATTTATACACACCACATGCCCACATATAACATATACACACACATGACTTATATACCCAACACATGCATACCTACAACACATACACAAGCAACACATGTACACAATACATTTATACATACACATGTGTACAAAACACATGCACACATAACACATGTACATATACAAAACACATACAAACAGCACTGCAAACCCAACCAATGTACATATACACAACACTTGCACACACACAACACATTCACAAACAACACGTATGCACACACAACATATATTTATGTGTATACCCAACACATGCAGACACATAATACATGAGCATATATACAACTCGTGCACACACAATAATCACTCAACACACACAGCACATGCGCAGACACATAGCACATGTACACACACACACACGACACATGTGTATATACAAATATTAGTGGACTTGGACAAAGAACCAAGTCAGACATCTTGGTAGAGACACAGGAGGCAGTATCTAAGTAATTCTAAAGGAAATTTAATTTAAGCTGCATTTTTTTATTCATTTGTTTAGTCAGTTGAAAGAAAACCAACATATTATTCAAGCATGTAATTCTTCAAATCTCGTAGCTTGTCTGTGTTGCTTCATGCTCAGTAACTGGCATGCTTGCTACACGAGCATGCTTCTGCATGCGTGCCAGTTGCTCGAGTATAAAATAAAAGAAGTCTTCAGCTTCCTCTTTCACCCCTGTTAAACATAAATCTCAACACTGTGGGCAAGTATTCCTTAACCACATTTTCTACAAAAACAACAAAACACTACTAATATTTTACAACGAAATGAAGCCTGTTAAAATTTTTGAAAAGACAAATTGAATAAAGGTGTCTTGATTACATTTTGCAAGAAGAAACATAAGATTAGATACTATTACATATTCCAAAATTCAGAAATATAGACCAAGTTGTTTGCCGATGTGATTACATAATGAAAACATTTTGCTTTTATTCTGTTTGTAGTTTATTTTATATCAAGATAGGATTTACAAAGGATATGTGTGGAAAGCGACATCTTCTTCCCAATGCCTTTGGAGGTATTTTGCCCAGATGACATTCCTGAATTTTGAGGGTACTTTAAAGTCATTTCTGTAACTATTTCATCTTCTTCCTTTGCCCAAAGGAGCAAATTTGTAAAATAATTTCATGGTCCACTGCTGAAGAGGTGTAGTTCTAGTCTAGAAGTGGGTGTGTAGTGCCACGGAAGTGTTAGTGAACCCTAGAAGACCAGACAGGAGCGGATCAGATGCCAATCACACCGGGGCCTTTATTTGAGCTAGCTCAGGCTCAGCCCACTGCCCCATGCAGGAAGGTTTCAGTGGAGAGTGGAGAGGATTTTATAGAAAGCAGCAGCGGGGGTGGGGGATTGGGAGTTAGGGGTTGGGGGTTGGGTGCCTGCCTTGTTGGTGCTTTTTAGCCTGTGACATCTAATCTGAGAGCTACTGTGGCCTTTAGTGTAATTGGCTGGTGCTGGGAGCAAACCATAAACTTCTGCTTCCCTCTGCATTGGTGGGTGTTAGTCAGGGGCTGGGCTTGTTGGGGATTAACCTGGAAAATCTGGATTTGTTGGGGGAGATTAACTGGAGACCAGGTCCTGTTTGAGTTAGCCTAGAAACTGGAGCTAGGTTCAGGTTTCCTTCGGGGGTAACTTGAAAACTAATGCTGGGTATTGGCCTATTAGTTTTCCTGAATTCGATCAGCTCTCTAAAATGGAGTCTGAACTTAAAAGATCTGGTCTCTCAGATCTGGGTCTCCTCACTTTAGAACCTCACTGTTTTCCTCATTTCAAAAACTGTATCTCCAGGGTATTTTCTTGGCAGAGGGAGAGGAACCTCTTCTCTCAGGCACAAAATGTTGGAAAGGTGTTGGTAATGATTTGGGAATGGAAAAAGAACTGTAAAGAGAAATCCAGATAAGCCTTCGGGGATTCATTCCCAGGATACATTTTAAGACATAAAACTCTCTGAAAACTGTGATGATACAGAATGGACGGTGGCAACAGAAAATGCAAGGGGACATCATTACGTTTTCAATTTTGAGTGAGTCACAATGTCTTGCTATTTCCCCTGGCCTTGCAGACCATTGAAAGAGCATGAATTCCAATGTCCAAACCAAAAACAGGGGGAAGAAGGAGGGAGGCAGGGCAGGGGACTCTCTTCTCTCGGATGGATACAGACTCCTTGTGAAGCCTAAGAATCAAACAGGGCAGGAGTGTAATGCGTCAAGCACGCAAACCTGCAAACACAAATGAGATAATCAGACTGGGGTGCCCACAGGGAGTACTTTTGTTCCAAATGAGACTGCGACAAAATCGAAGAAAATTAAGTAAATTTCTACTGAAACTATAAGAAAAAAGAAGCAACTTTTTGTCACACTTAGTTAGAAGCTCCAGTAAATTTGCTAAGGGCTCCATTCCTGTCACATTTTCCAAAGCAGAACAAGTTCTTAATTCATTTTGGTTGTATAAACTACACATTCGTGAGGCACGGTGTGAAAACTATCAAGAATCATTAAAGTTTCTTCAACAAGAGTCTCAGGTTACCGATAAATCACTAAATCAATGGGTATTACATTACAAAGATACATCTGTTACAGTGTTCAGGGAAACAGGTGCAGTAAATTAACAAATTTGAGAGTCAGAAGAAAGAAGGGCAAAGACGGGTTGAAGGCAACTGTAGTTGAGCTTATGGTAGGAATTCAACAGACACCACAGACTCCTAAGAGAGAGAGTGTAAGAAAGAAAATGTTCAACATTTTCACTTAAAGTTTTAAAAATAACCATTAGGAAGAAAGCAGAATTATATCTTTTCCTGATTCCTAGAAACAACTTAACATAGTAAAGTTGAAAAAAGTTTATGTATATAACATAAATTTTATAGGGTAACAGGAGTAAAAGGAAAGTCATGTTTTAATAATTAATCTAAAGTTAATGATTTTAGTTTAATTAATAAATTAGATTAATCTAAAATTAATAATTTTATAAATAACAGGGCAAGAATTTCTGGATTTGAAAAGAAAGAATACTAATTCCAAGAATATCAAGAGAACATTACTAATAAATCATGGTCATAAAATAATATAATAAAACAATGAAACCAAAACAAAATACTCAATGTACTATCTGACAAAAATGATGGTGTTTGAGTGGTGATCTCTTTTCAGTAATTCATAATTTGATTTGTAATGAATATCTCAGGAACATACCCTCATCACATTCCATATTAGCCAGTGTCACTAAAAGCGAAACTTAAAAGAAATAACTTCAATCTTTCTGCCCCTCCATGTCCTAATGAAATAAAGTCATCCTACCTGTGTGAAATGGCTTGTATTCATGGTTGGCATTTCTTCCTTCTGCAGATTCTGCCACTAAGACTCTCTGTTTTAAAGGACACCACAAGAAAACCTACAGAGTCAACTAATCTGGGCCCGTGGGGGCTCACAGAGACTGAGCCACCAACCAAAGAGCCTGCAGGAACTGGAAGTAGGCCCTTACACATTTGTAGCAGATGTGCAGCGTGGTCTTCATGTGGGTCCCCTAACAAGTGGAACAGGGGCTGCCTCTGACTCTGTTGCCTGCAGCTGGATCCCCTTCCCCTACACGGACTACCTGGTTGGGCCTCAGTCAGAGAAGATGCACTTAGTCTTGCTTAAAGTTGATATTCCAGGGCAGGTACCCAAGGGGAGCTCACCCATCTCTGAGGAGAAGAGGAGGGGGCAATGAGGGGAGGAACTTGTAAGAGTGGGACTGGGATGAGAGGAGGAGAGGGACTGTGATAAACATAAAGTAATGGAAAAGCTCTCAGCTTTAGTTTTGTCTTCTTTGCTAAGGTTTTTAGCTCTAAGAGATCTTGTTCATTCTTTCATGTCTACTATCTGTTTGATGAGTCTCTGGTTCTTAACATAAACTATGTTTCTAATGTCATTTAACTGTCTACATTACTTTGTATCCCATTAAGTTCCCTTACAATAGTTGTTTTGAACTCCTTGTCAGGCAGTTCATCCATTTTAATGTCTGTGGGGTCTGTCAGAGTTACAGCTTTTGTTTAGAGGCAGACACCACAGCGGGTGCTTTTCAAGTTCCTACATTAGTTTCAGTGTTTCTACGATCTCTCAACTCACAGTTTGTGTGAAAACACACAATTTTCGCAGCAAAAGGATTTTGATAGCAAAAGATCATAGGGCAGGGGTGTAGAGGCATGTTAGATTTGATAACAGGAGGCAAACCTGCTAACATGGACTTGAATGGGACAAGAATCCCTACAAGCTCAGGTTCAGCCCACCAATCTTCCAAATGGTGGAAGGAAGTGATTTATTTATCATCACTCATTTCAAAATATTGAAACATTTCTTATGGCATGCCCTTCAACTAACAGGCTACTTTACCTGCATGCTATTTGATTTTCAAGTATTAACTGATTTCTCCACATGTTATTCACTTCTGCTATTCATTTCTAGTCTATTTTGTTGATATGAAGATAAGATATTTACCTTTTGAAATGTGCAGAGACTTACTTTATGGCTTTAAGAATGACCTACTTTCTAAGGATTTCTGATGCTGTTGAAAATATCTTCTTTTTAATTCTTTGTACTTTGCTTTTATAAAATTAGTGAGATGGCTTTGGTTGATAATGTCAGCCAGATATTGTATATTTTGTTGATTATTTTGTTTATCTTGCTAAAGGAAGTGTCAGAACCTTTCCATTCACAGCAGGCAATTTGACTTTTAGAGTCTACTTCATCTAAGTTGACTTCTGTTGTAGCCCAAAAACATACCCTTTGTTAACTATTATTGATCTACATTCTATTTTGTTATTGTGAAATATGTCCATAATAAAAGTAAAATTAAGTCAACATTTGAACATCTGTTGTGATTAAATTTTAGACATCTGAGGCTAGGGATGAATTTCATTGATAAAGGGCTTACCTAGGATACCCAAAGCCAAAGATAGGTTCAAGGATCACAGTTCAGAAACAAAAATGACTACATATATACATATGTTATGTGTGTTTGTATGTGTGTGCGAATAGATGTAATGTATGTATGTATATATGTATATATATATTAAAATGTATGTAAAATGTATGTATATATGT
Organism: Rattus rattus; assembly: GCF_011064425.1. Classification (NCBI taxonomy): domain Eukaryota; kingdom Metazoa; phylum Chordata; class Mammalia; order Rodentia; family Muridae; genus Rattus; species Rattus rattus. Next base: position 6,498,367 of record NC_046164.1, on the reverse strand, counting down.
ACACACACACACACACACACACACACACACACATATGCCACAGCATCAACCACATGTGGAGAGAAATGCCTCAGAAATTCCAAGTCATCCTTAGGTAGGTACATGGCATGTTTGAGGCTAGTTTGGAATACATGAAACTCTGAGTCAATAAGAAAGTGAAAATAAATAAATAATAGATAAATAAATAAATAAATAAATAAATAGTTTTACCTATACTCACCAAGAAAAAGAAATAAATTAATCACGATCCAAGCAAATAGAATCTCAAGTTAGAAAGACCCATTCTAATTAAAACCATGAGAGTTCATTACTATTGAAAACAAATCAAAACAAAAACAAAACAAAATGAAAATCTGAGAAATATAGAATAGTAAAGACTTAGCAAAACTCAACAGACCATAAGAAGAAATAAGCCTGTGATGAATAAACATCCTCTTGACAGAGAGAAGCCCTGGGCCAGTGTCTGCATGTTGACTTTTACATAAAATTTAAAGCAAAACTAATATCAATTTCTCTCAAACCTTTTTATTGGACCGAAAGGGAGTGAATCCTTCCAAGTTTTCTCTTACATGCCAGCATTACTATGACACTAGAACAAGACAAGACACCATCAAAATAGAAAAAAATCTCTGATGAATAGCCAGGCAAGAATTCTCAACAAATTCTATCAATAACAATTCAGTGTCATATAGAGTATTATACATAATAAACAAATGGAATTTTTTCCAGGGATTGAAGAATGACTTGACGTGCTTATCAGTTAATACATACACCAAATACATACACCAGGGAGCAGCCTTCAATAAATGGTGTTAGGAAATCTCCTAAGTATGAATTTTAATGAAGAAAACACAAAGGAAATATTATAGGACATCCTTCCCCAAAGCCTACATAAGTAGAACTGAAAAAAAGGCCTGAATCAGACAACTTTCTGCACATCCAAGGAAGAGTGAAGACACAGCCCAAAAAAGAGAGAGAGAGAAGAAAAAAAAAAAACATTGCCAGTTACTCATCTGATATGTAAATAATATTCTAAAAAGTGAAAAATAGCCAAAATATATGAGAGTATGTTCAACATCAACAATGAGGAAAGCAAAAAAATATACAAACCAGCAAGATATCATCTCATTTATTCTAATAAGATTTAATGACTTATCAGAAAGACAAAATATGCTACTGTGAATAGAGAGAAAGAGGAACCTTTATGTAATCACTGTCAGTGAGACAAATGTACAACCCTTGTAGAAAATGTCTGTATTTAACAGAAACAACAACAACAAAATCATACCGTACCACTACTTGGCTTATATCTCAAAGAGAGGCAACCATTATGTCAAGGAAACACTAGCAGACTTCATGATAGCCTTGTTCACAGCAGCTAAAGCATAGTCAGGCATTGTGTCCATCAATAGATTAATGATTTTTTAAAAGTAGTGTATATACACAGAGGGACAGTTTTAAGGGGAAACACACACACACACACACACACACACACACGTGAAATTCTGTTGTTTGCAATAACGTGCATAGAAACAGATGGCATTATGGTAAAGTGGAGTAAGTCAAGTTCAAAACGATAAGCACCAGGTGTTTCCTCTTCTATGGAGAAGCTTTTTACAAGTTGAGCCCAAAATAGGCAGCAGAGTAGGGTAGAGTAGGGTACTAGTGAAAGATAGAGTTTTAAATTAGCTCAAAACTCAGCAACAGGATCTGATTCAGGAAGACAGATTGTTAAAAATGCAGGAGAACTGGTTCAGAGACACTGACCCTCCTGCTTATCACCGGACTGAGTAAATGAGTAATGGGTTTTGTTCTGCCCCTGTGAAGTTTGTTCAAGCCCCCACTGTGCCCTCCAGCCATTGTGTCCTGCAGAAAGTATTCCAGGAAACCGGAGGCCAAGCCTAACCAGATGTGTTTCAGATGCAGATGCCTCATCAACTCTGACAAACACTTACCCTAAAGGACAATCAGGATCTGTTCTCAGGAGAATGCTTGACCTTTCCCCTCATTCAAACCCTAGAGTCTTAAGAACAATCCTGTGACTTTGAGAGTTTCCCCTTGTGACATTTTTGGTATTTCCTTTTGACATCCCCTTATCTCCTGGAGCTTGTGACTTCTTCCTTTAAAGAGCCCTTCTCCCAGACACTCGGGGTCGACACCTCTGTCTCCTGCTTGGGATAACTGTCGGCCCGGAGATCTCTGTAATAGATCTCCATAATAAACCTCACCTTTGTGTATTACATCCAAAATGGTCTCTCTGTGTCTGGGGTCCGCGATTTCCCAAGACTTGAGTAAGGGTCTCTCTTCGGGGATCTTTCACTAGTAAGGGTGCAGGGGAGGGGGAGGCTGGAATGAATGATTAGCAGGTACAAAATGAGGGTTGTGTGAAAGGAATAAGGTCTCAGTGCTACCGCACGAAGCAATTATAAGTGGCATCCATAACTAAGGATTTAAAAATAGCAGGGGTTGAGGGTTTTGAGTCTTTCCAGTACAAAGAAATGATGTCTGAGGTAATGGGCATACCAGTTGCCTTGTTTACTCAGAAGGTAGCGCGCATGTGCACCGGAATCTCACCCTGTGCCTTGTTAATGTGCTGTTAAAACTACAACTTTGTGGGAAATGCTCACCGTGAAATCACTTAGAAAACTTTCTACCTTCCAAAGTTAAGAAGCAGGGAAATAAAGCCAAATGTTAGTGGGAATTAGAAATGAACGGTAATTAACAGAAAAAGCGGGAGAGTTGAAGTCAGTTGACAATAACAGTAGTTTATTGGAGACGATCAGTAAAACAAATTATTCTAACAAAACCAATGAAAGCCAAAGGGGAAACTCAAAGTAGCAGCACAAACAATGACATCCAAGCGGCATCTACATATATTGCATTGCTATCATGGATTAGGAAGTTCCCAGACAATACACTTGTTTCTACCAAAGACATCTCCCAAACAAAATTAAAGGTTAGATGGTTTTTATTATAAGCTCTATTGTGTTTTCAAGAGAAATATTTCATCTGCACTCATAGATTTGTGGGGAGTGCTGTAAGGGGGAAAGGGGGCTTATTTTCATAAACATGGTCTTTAAACTAAAATAAAATATCCGGCATCAAAGCGATCACTACAGACATATACCTTGAGCAAATAGAATTTATCTTAATCTTACCATTGTAGAAATTGTTCTAATCCTTATAAAAATGGGATGTGTAATAAAGCGTGAATAAAAATTTCCAGCAACTTAGTTTGTATTGACAGAATAAAAAACACTATATACAACATAATTCTTTTAACAGATTATGAAAATTTGATAAAATCAGTATTTATTCATAATAATGTTTGTTAGGAAGTTGGAAAAATTATAACAAATATATACAAATTGTTACTAACACAATTTTAAAATTTTAAAGCTTACACCATATACAAGGTAAAGAGACCTGGACAATTATTCCTATAAAGGAAACTCAAGACACCCAAGGTTCTTAATCTAGACAGTGTGAAAAAGGGATGAGAATGCAAAACATAAATAATGGGGAATGAGAAGTTTTATGCATACACAACATTATCACCAACATTAAAGTTTGTAAGGAGGCTTTAAAATGAAATATACCAGAATTTGAGAGTGGCTATAACAGAATGATAGATTTCTCAGCCAATTAAAAAAAAATCAGTGTTTTCATAAAGATTTGTCCAAAGCATTTAAAAGGAGAAATAAAACAGAATATCCAATAGTTACATACATGGAAATACTTGAGGATAGATTTATCACTTATATGATACAAAAAGCTATAGGGAGTTACTTGGAGGAGTTAAAGACAAAAACCGCAGCTACACATTTAAAATATATGCCGAGTTTTGTGAAATTTGTGATGCCTATTTTCTCCATGTTGATCCATAAATTCTATGTAATCCAGATCAAAATCCCATCATGTTTCAATTGATCTAAAATATATATGCCAATGCAAAGAGACTTGTATAAAAAAATAGTCTTAGACAAGAATAAAATTAAAATTTCAGTTTCTAATTTCAAAAGTTAGAAGTTGAAACACGACATTAAACAGCAACAGTGACTCATACTTACAATCCCAGCACAGGGCACTCTGAGGACAGAGGTTGCTGTGAGTTTGAGGCCAGAATGGACTGCATATGAATACCCAAACCAGCCTGGGCTATAGAATAAGATGGTGTCTCTCAGAAAGCAAACAGCAAATCAAAACAAACAAATAGAATCTATATCAAGGTGCCAGTACAACAATAGAAACTTACAGAACAAAGTAGAGATCAGTTACAGCCCCACATGTGCACAAAGTGTACTCCTTACACAAACACCAATACAGTTCAGCACTGAAAAGGTAGCCTTTCAAAGTAAGTATCACTGGGAAATAGATACACATACAGAACAAAAGGAGTTTTGATCTTGGCCCTACTTCAAACTAAAGGAACAATTCACATTAGATCTTGCTTGTAAATGTTAACAAACAAGTAGAAAGAAAGGTGAAGCGAATCCTGCTTTTTGTTTTAAGCAAATATTTCTTGAATTTTATCAAAAACGAAAAGAAAGAAAGAAAGAAAGAAAGAGAGAAAGAAAGAAAGAAAGGAAGGAAGAAAGAAAATGAAAAAAATACAAGGAATTGGACTTTGTCAGAGTTACTAAGTTATCCTTTTAGAAACACACTGTCAATAATTTGAAAATAAACATAGAATATATAAAATATTGACTACCATATCTGCAAAGAGAATTTGTATTAGGGCTCATAAACGCCTTAAAAATAATAAGGGAGCTGAGCACTTGATTAAAACATAGACAGAATACTTGAGAAAATACTTCAAAACAGATGTTATACAAATTACCAATAAACTAACAAAAAGAATTTCAGTATCATTAGCTAGTAGAATGCAAATTAAGGCCACACTCTAATGCCTCTTCATCAGCACCAAAATATCTAATTCAAAATACTAATCATCAGCATTTGTGGAGGATGCTAAGAAACTCAAGGTCGGATTCTGCTGTTAGAAATGTTAAATATGAACCCTCTTCGATGAATAGATTTCTAGTTCCTAACAGGCACACATTTGGCATTTGACTTCTTAATTCATTTCTGGCTTTATTGTTATCCGAGAGAATCAAAAACTTATGATCACATAATTAAAGTTTCTTGATTCATTCATCTTTTGATTTCCATTTAGCTTTATCCCCATATTTTAGCCATCACAAATAATTCCATGAAGAATCTGGGGCACCAGTCCCTCTGTGAGGTGAGAATTTCACTTCCTTTGGAACTATCCAGCAGATGAATTGTATCCTATGGTATTTGGACTTTTATGTTTTCAAAGAATTTCCATACTATTATTCATAAGCGAAACACCAAAAATCATTTGCCATGGATAGTAATCAAAGGATCCTGTTTCCTCTACAGCCTCCCCAGAACTCATAGTTGTAATTGCTGTGTGCCTGTGTGTGTGTGTGTGTTTGTGTGTGTGTGTGTGTGTGTGTGAGAGAGAGAGAGAGAGAGAGAGAGAGAGAGAGAGAGAGAGAGAGAGAGAGAGAATAGGTGTCTTAGTTAGGGTTTTACTGCTGTAAACAGACACCATGACCAAGGCAACTCTTGTAAGGACAGCATTTAATTGGGGCTGGCTTACAGGTTCAGAGGTTCAGTCCATTATCATCAAGGCAGGTGGGATCATGGCAGCATCCAGGCAGGCACGGTGCAGGAGGAACTGAGAATTCTACATCTTCATCTGAAGGCTGCTAGCAAAATACTGACTTCCAGGCAGCTAGGATGAGGGTCTTAAAGCCCACGCTCACAGTGACACACCTATCCAACAAGGCCACACTTCCTAATAGTGCCACTCCCTGGACCAATCGTGTTCAAACCATGACAATAGGCATCCACAAAGACATCAAGGAATTTCTTATTGTGGTGTTGGTTTGTATTTTATGTTAATAGTGATGCGAACATTGACCCCTTTATAAACTAACATCATTAGATATAGATCTGTCTCCTTGGGTCTTTTGTCCATTTGAAGAATAGATTCTTTTCACTGAGTTATGTAAAGCATATATATTCTATTAATCTTTTATCAGATACAAATATTACTTGTATTTCTTCCTAATAAATGTACTGCCTTTTTGCTTTTGCTCTTTTCTTCCCTGTGAATACACATGTTAATGTAGTTCCATTCTACATTCATGTGTGCTGTGGTATCAATATATCCAAGGCCAATGTCACAGAACTTTCTTCTAGAATCTTTATAGTTCCAGGTCTTATGTTTAAGTCACTGGCCCACTTTGAATTAATTTTGGAGTGTAAAATAAAACCAGGCTCCAACCTCTTTCTTCCATTTGTTACAGATATCCAACTTTTTAAATACCATTTAAATTGTTACTAACGTAAGTACCCAAACCAGATTTTTAAATGTAAATTGAAAAGTGATCCATACACGAAACAGTCTTTGCCTATGTGGTCTATAATGGCATGAGCAGGTATAATACTTTAAAACCAACGAACAGTTCTCCTCACTCCACATTTGCTTCTCACAGTCTGCACTGGTTAGTTTTCATTGACTTAGCACAAACCCCAGACATGCTTAAGAAGAGGGACTTTCAGTTGGTGGATTACCGCTATCACATTGTCTTGTGAACACGACAGGGAGGCATTTTCTTAATTGTTAGTAGTTGTACGAGGGTTCTGCCCACAGTAGGCAGAGCCTTACTTCAGTGAATAGGCCAAGACTTTATGAGACAGGCAACTGAGCAAAACAGGGATAGCAAATCAGTCAGACCAAGTTCGTCCATGGTCTCTGCTTCAGTTCCTGCCTCAAGGTTCCTGCGTGAGTTCCTATTCTGACTTCCCTCAACCAGTGACGGACCACAATGTGGAAGTCTAAGCTAAACAAACCTTTCCTGATCAAAGTTGTCCCTGGCTAGTAAGTTTTATCTCAGCCAAATAAAAACAAATTAGGTCTTTTCAGAGCAAAGGAATCACTGTTGGTCAACTTAACGTTATTGCTCTCCACTCTGGAGGAATCGATACACTGAATGTCTGTCTTTCCGGGAACAGAAGGCCTGATTCTACTGTCAGGGCATGGAGCTGCTGTTGGTTTTGCTCAAAACCATTCCTTCAGGTATCTACAGAGACATCTGCAGGTTCTGGTCAGCATCACCTTTCCAGTGTCACTTCCCATGAGCACCCATTTACTACACCATGATCGTCCATACACTCACTTTGGCCCTTCTCATCCCTTTTATCTTGTCCCACAGTTGAATATTTTTAACAGTCTATTTGATTTACTATCTGTTACATTTATAGATTACCAGCTCTTCTTCCCCACCACCCATCTGGGATGTAAGTTCTACTAAGGCATATCTGTGTGCTCATTGATAAATCCTCAATGCCCAGAAATAGAAGTCTGGCATCTAGCAATTAGTATACTCAACACACATTTGTTGAATGAATAAAATTATATCAAGAGACTTAAAATACTATCCCAGTGCCAACATTTGCTTGTTCGAAGCTTGCGCAGAAATGCATTGCTGAATGTGATGACAAATGTTACGTTCTTCTACGTGTACATCTATTTGTTGAAATAGCCTTTCCATCAGGTAGCCATTGCTCTACAGTTGATCCTTTGAAATTCTTGGGAAGGTTTAGAAACTGGCTGTTTAAAGCTCTAACTGGATAACGAACTCCTGAATAGGATAAACAGAACTTCTGCAAAGCCTCATGGCTATGATTTCATCTGACAAATCACAGTGGTTGCCATCAAGTGACGCAAACGCAAATTAAAGACTCAGAACAACTTATAAATATTAGCTAAGGGCATAATTATTATCTATCTTTATGAACAGGAAAGCTTAACAAACATCGATGATTTGCGCTGAGAGAGCTGAGCGATTTCACTGTTTGGTTGTAAAGTAGAAACTAGATGTAGTGTTTACGGTCAGAATTATCCTAACCATGTCCTTATCAACTAGACTTCAGTTTAGTGATAGAGTGCAGAGGACTTTGAGCTCTCGCAAACAAGGTAAGAATGCCAGCTTGGCCACAACCAAATGATCCTAAGAAAATTAAAGGCTCTCAACTGTTGACTTTCATGCGTCTCATTCCTTGTCATTAAAGCAGAGGTGATAGCAAACTGAAGAGCATTACTTCAAGAACTAAATGAGAGCCCTTGCTCTCTTGCTCTCTTGCTCCTCTCTTGCTCTTGCCTACCTGCTCCCAATCTCTCCCGACTCCCTCCCCCTCTTTCTTCACATGCCCGGCCTCTACTTCTCTATTCCTCTTTTCTCTCCCTCTCCCTGTCTCTCTCTCGCTGCCTTTCTTTGCCCCTATTACCCTTTTAACTCCCTTCCCCATGCCCTGAATAAATTCTATTCTGAGAGAGAGAGAGAGAGAGAGAGAGAGAGAGAGAGAGAGAGAGAGAGAGAGAGAACAAGAACTAAATGAGAAAAACCTAAAAGCCTGGACTAGGACCAATGTCTGATAAATGGATAAATGGTAAATTTAAATATATGCTCAGTGACTTTGAGCATACAATAGTCTAAGGCTAATGAGACATGATATTTAATTGATACTCATAAAGATCTTTCAGAATCACTAGGTGCCAAATCAGACAAATACCAGGAATTTATTGATCGATTAAAAAATAATTATGAATGCCCAATATTTTCAGACAGTTTGGCGAAACTGGGGCTTTGACAATGTCAGAACCAAATGCCATCATAGTCTATACTGACCTTCAGTTCTAATGGGGGACAAAGATACATGTGTACAACCCTGTTTAATTTCTAGCAACAATGAAAAGGAACACTGACAATAAAGGAGAAGGTAGGAAGAGACTACTGAAGTGTGGTGGTAAAAAGTGAGTTTTGAAAGACATTTCGGGTGGGACTTGAAGAGTGTGAGGGAACAAACTGTGTGGTGTTCTGAAGAGTCATAGCAAGGTCCTGAAGTACAGCAAACTGGGGAGGAACAGAGAAAAGCTGGTGGCTAACGAGTATTCTTTTCAAATTTACAACAACAAAATTACTTCATAAAACGTCGAAGCAAATTTTTTGCAACTTGTTGCATGTAACATTCCAACATGACATATAAGCCTTTCTGGGCTATGTCTATGTTAAGTCTAAGAAGACTAGTGAAAATACATAATATCTCTTTTACTTCATTTGCCTACTACTGTGCGTTCATTACCATTGATCCCTGGCACTCATTTGTAATAAATTTGGACTGAAATTTAGTGAAATCTAACAGTATAGTCTATAATAAAACTCTCCTGCTTTTAGGGCCAAGAAAGAGAAAAGATCTCTGTTGGAGAACACAGTATAAAGAGACGACTGTAAGAGGTCTAAATGACCTTTTTTTTTTCATGTTTCATGTTCTTACAACGAGTCTTCAAGTCAATTCTGACTATTTTATAGCCAGAGAAAGCATTAGAAGGTAAGCAAAGTTCCGTACACTGGGTGACGCGCAGGGCTGGATGAGAATCTCACTGAACGATAGACTTCTCGGGTCGCCATACACTTTACGGTTGGTTTTATGGTTTAAGTATTTCATCACTTTCGTACCGAACTGAGTACTGAACAAAATGATCTGCAGGGAATAAACTCGAGATTAAGGGGAGAATGAATGTTAGCATAATTTAATATTGTTATTTTATCTAATAGTGTTACCCACTCGTTTAAGACAGTACAATCAAAATGAAAACAAGCATTAAAATGACAGAAATACTGGCAGCTACGAATGCTGCAGGAAACAATTTTACAGAGACAGACAGATCTGGAGGGGGCAGACCTAGCAGCCCTGCGTAGAGACTATCATTCATTCAACAAACATTTATTGAGTAAGCTAGACAGGAGATGAAAAGCTCGCATTTGTATAGCCCTCTGCACAACATTCCACATATATCATCACTCCATTTAATAGTGTTATGGTCCTGTGATATATATATATATATATATATATATATATATATATATATGAAATAAAGAGATCCAAATGGATTAGCATGAATGTCTTACACACAAGAAAACTAGCAAAGCAGTCAATAAAGTAACCACTGCCTGCTAAAAGCATCAAGTAAGCATGCTAGAATTGAAATCCAGGTGCGTTCCCTGATCTGTGCAGCAGCCCGTGTTGTTATCACCGCCATATTCATCTCTACAAACTTAACATTAAGGAATTTTTCTTCCCGTGGCCTTAACTTTCTTGACTGAAAATACTTACTACCATAGGACGGGGAAGGGTGCCTTATGAAATGTTTGATTCCCATTGAGAATTGATGTACACATGGAGGAAATGGAGAGTAAGGTTAGAGAGAAGTGTGGAGAGGATGAATTGGAGAAGTTCTGTGCTAGGAGGGTGGTGCATGAGAACATAAGAGAGGAAGAGAAAGGCGGAAACAGACAAAAGGCACTGTACTCTGTAGGTAATTTTCCCTTGATGTCTGAAGTTTGCAAGAAACTTCAGTGCTTATTGTTGAGCTCATAAAGGTAGGACCCGGGCACAGGCATAGCTTCATTACCTTCCTTATGTGCAGCTAGCTACACTTCCTGTCCTGTGGCTCTGCCAATGGCATTTCCGTCATAGATCTTTACCTGTTGCTTCTCATCTGCTGTCAATAACTTCATTCAAGAAGTCATGCAAAGCCCGGGCCTTCAGATCTCAATTCACAGGACACTCTTTAGAGAGCCATCCACTGACCACTTCTAAGGCTGCCTTCATGGAGGTCCTCACTGTCTAGTTTTCGAATTATAAGGTTCACTCTTCGTCACATTGCTTCCTCGTGCCGTTCTCACAGGGAGAAACTACCATGGTCTGGAATTGTCTTCCATACACTTACTATTTCCCATTGTGTCCATTTCCTTTGAGAGGCAGGCTTTATAAAAAATTGCCTTGTTTACTGCTACTGTGGCTCCAAGAAATAGGACATAACAGATATCCAAAACATTGGTCGATCTTCTGCTGATACAGGAGTAGCCTTCGAGACCCAAGTCATCTGGGTCATAGCACATCATCCTTTCGATCCTTACCTTTTGCTCTAAGTAATAAGTTTTAAAATGGTATAGCTGGGGCATAACTCTGTGGCTAACGCTATCAAGGAGACTAGGCTGTGGATTCTGGCTTAAGTTAACCCTAGTACCATGTTTGAGAAATGAGAAAAGGCTTTCTTCTTTAGACCTTTGGTGATACCGGACTTGGACTCTGCAACACCTTATTCCCCCTTTCCCCTCTCTTACTTTCTCCCCACCCTTCCTCTGTTACATAGAACCAGTTTTTGTGAGAATGACCCTATATAATAGAGAAAGGGAATGATAGCAGGACATTTCCACAATTTACTGTTTAAAGGACTCCTCCTTAGGAGTTTAAGAAAAGTGCACTATAGGTAGGAATGGAATCTTGGAGCTCCCTGGTCTTCTGTACAAGGGTTCTGTCTCTTCTCTAATACCCCAGTCAAATGCGTGTCTAGCCTGGCAAGATAAAATTTATCTCTTAGCTGTGCCTAGACATCATAAAGCATTATAAATTTTACATCACAACCATGTGAAATTGCAGCATTGTTAACACTGAAGACATACAATACAATAAACCAATTAATTTCTCTTTAGTGAATCTCTTTGAGTGAAACTTCATCCTCAAGTTTCTTGTGATTTCTTTGTCGAGTCCTCTAAACTTGTTATTTTATTGATATTTTAAAAATCAATTCATACAACATCAAGCCTATAAAAGGCTCATCACAGACCAATGCCTCTCTAACCTTTTAAGCTTTCACAGTAAAAACTGTCTATTTTATTTACACAAGTTTGGGAAAGATACAAATGTAATCATAACCCCAAGGCAAAATTTTATGACAGTTTTGAGAACTCTTCACTATAAAACTACTCAAACCTCAAGCATAAAAGTTCCCAATAAAATTTGTTTTAGATACTGGCAATAAAACACTCTTCACTTGCTCCTAACTCCAAATTTTGGACCCACAGCTGTCCAAATGCCAAAGATATATTTCAAATCTCCCAGCCCCAGATTCACCAATTTTAATACCTCTCAATTATAATTATACTATAATTTAGTACTCTTATGTGCTAAATATTATTAATATTTACTGTGTAATAAGCGTATGCTCACATAAGTAAAAAGTTAAAAAGGGGTTCATGATAAAGAAATCTCAAAGTGTTGTATGAACCACTGTAATAAACATAGTTGTTAAAATGACTGTATTTTCTTGTAATGTAATGTAAGCATGATTACATCTGAGAATTTCTGTAAGTTCTCCCCTTGACTGTGATTGAAGTTGATTGATATTTGAAACAATAAAGGAGAAAGTCTCTAAGTAAGTATATAATCGATTCATTCTTGGAAGTCTTGTGAAAACTGGTATGTATTCAACACTGAGTGCATTTGCAAGGGATTCCCTTCTTATTCTTACCAGTGCCCTGGGCAGATGCCACTGTTGGCACTGTTATGTTCCAAAACAACTGGAGGCCTCCCAGCTCTCTTGACTCTAAGACCTTATTAGCCTGATCCTTTCAGACCTGAGATCCTGTAGCCAGTTGATCCCACCCATTGCTCTATTCTCTCAATGTTCCACGTAATACAGCCCAGGGTCTTCCCATGACATTCTTATACTTCCCGTTGTGTGTGTGACAGGTAAAACCTTGGCACCTTGCTGTTCTGTATCTGAATTACAGCAGAACCACTTTCTAATTCCATGAATCCATCAAGTTCGCCTTTGCCAAGGGATTATTTTCCTCATTTATAAGCTGGAGTGATTTGACTTCCTATTGCTTCCTTGATGAACCTGTAATCACCTTACTAAGCTCCCTTCAAATCCATTCAAGGATGCTCTTGATAATGCTATAAGTAAAGTTTGTAGCATAATTCAGGTTCAGGAGAAACAGATCCTGATATGACAACCCTGTACAAGTGATTCACTAAGTAAGAATTAAAAAGAGAAGCCCGCAGATGAACAGGCAAGATATCAAAGCCACACCTTCTAATCCTTCCCAGACAGTTCCACCAATTGGGGACCAATTATTCAAACATATGATTTATTGGAGTGATCTACTTTCTGTGGTCTGAGTAGTTCAACAATGGCTGTCTTCTGACAGAAAGACAAGAATACAGTGGTTCTTCGGTCCATGATACTTCAGCAGTCCTAATCTGGTGCTGAACTCCCAGGGAGACCTTAGCTGCCAGTATTCAGTCTACACTGGAATCTCAAAGAAGTAGGTCCTAAAACCAGAGAATGAGTGTCTCAGGAACAAGATAGATGAACTTATCAAGAGAATGAGGGCAAACTGACAAAAAGCCAAAGTGTCCTTCTTCCATGATTATCATTGTGGAAAGCATGGTGATGGATGGGCAGCCAGGGCACTAGAGCAGTAGCCGATAACTCACATCTTGAGACACAATCATGAGGCAGAGACATTTAACTGGGAATAGTGTGGGATTTTAAAACCTTGAAGTTTGCCCCCATTGACTCACCTCCTCCAACAAATCCACACCTTCTAATACTTTCCAGATCATTCCACTCATTGTGAACCAAATATTTAGGCACATGAGCTAATAGGGACCATTCTCAATTAAACCACTTACTATCACAAAGGAACTGGAGAGAATAAATTATATGTGTGAGTTTGTTCTATAATATAATATTACATATAATATAATAATATAATGCTACTTAACAGGTAAAGTACATATATGTATAAGATATGTAAATTTGCCTTAAAGACATTAAAGATGCAGTTTTGAGGTATGGCCATGATGGCAAAACAGGGAAAAGACTTGACAACAGGACTGACCTTGATGACATGTGTTTGATGACTGAAACCCACATATGTAAGGAGAGAACCAACTCACTGAAAGTGTCCTCTGGCTTCCACCCATGTGCTGTAGCATGTGGAATAAACACACACACACACACGCACACACGCACACACACGCACGGTAATTCCAAACAAGTAAAGATCCACTGTTAAATCACAATTGCATAATCCCAGAATTTGGAGACCTGAAGCAGAAGGATCATGAATTTCAGGCCATACTGAATTAAATAGAAGTAATTTGTCTCGAAAACCAAAAATAAATATAGTTCTATAGAAAATAAAAAAAGGGACACACTATACAGCTGTAGTATATCTTTGTATGTTCTATTACACCAAGGTTGCTAGTTAATAATTTTGAATGTCATAAGATGTTAATTATTAGTGTGAGCAGTTGTCTCTCTAATAGAGTTCTCCTGGTTATCATGTAGTTTCTACTGTGTACATTTCATAGGCTACAGAAATATGTATTAAGCAATTGTTTGGGCTCCTAGTAAGACTTCTAGTCATCAGAAAAAATTTGGTGAAATTTGAGAGACTTGAAAAGATGCACATAAATGTTCAACCACATGGAAGTTGATACCACTTATCCTATTCCTCCATTGTTCAAAATTTACCTGTGCTAGCAACGTCTCATGTGACATTATCAATCAGAGACCCATTATAAGATCTGCCAACAGTATCAAACAACCAGACCCTTCCAGAGCTCCCAAGTACTAAACCACTCATCAAATACTACACATGGAGGGACCCATGGTTCCAACTGCATATGTAGCAGAGGATGGCCTTATCTGACATCAATGGGAGGAGAGGCCCTTAGTCCTGTGAAGACTCGATACCCCAGGGGAATGCCAGGGTGGGGAGGCAGGAGGGAGTGGGTGGGTGAGAGAGCACCCTCATAGAAGCAGGGGGAGGGGGCATGGGATAGAGGCTTTCCAGAGGGGAAAGCAAGAAAGGGAATAACATTTGAAATGTAAATAAATAATCCAATGAAGTGTGTTTATCATCCTTAGTAACCAGGGAAATTAAAATTAAAATTATTTTGAGATCTCATCTTACTTCAGAGACAATGGCCAAGAAAAAAAAATAACTGACAAAGTGCTAGAAAAGATGAGGAGAAGGGTGAGCCCTCATTGACTGTAAAATGGTATAGTCACTCTGGAAATCAGTGTGCAGAATTCTCACAAGGCTAAGAGTAGGTGTGCAGGACTTGCTAGTCTACTCCATGGACACTTGTGCGGCCATTTTCACTGCTGCCCTATTCACGATGGCTAAGAGAGACAAACAGCCTTCATCTAACAAATGAGTGCTGAACATTTGGAACATATTCATAACAGAATTCTATTCAACTGTAAAAAATAATAAAGTCACGAACTTTGGAATTATTATTTCCCCTTTAAAGTATAAAAGATTTCTACTATGAACATTCAGATGTTTGATGAAATTTATATGCCATTTCTTTTATAAATAAAATGTAATTTACATGCAAAAAAAGAAATGCCAAATTTGTGTTGAATGTTATGTATTAAAAGTAGGCTACGGGGAGATGGGGGTGTGGCTCAGTGAATTGAAGACCTGACAGAAAAGTATAGGGATGTGAGTTCAAATCCTTAGAACTCATGCAAAAGTCCTATGAATGGCATGAACATCTGTGATTCCTGCAGTTTTGAGGGAAATGGGAGCTGAAGACTGGAGAATACCATCAAGCTTATGTATCAGCTTATGCATGTGCCCTTGAGAGACAACAAGGAGACCCCGTCTCAAAGAAGAAAGACGGGCCCAAAACATCAGACATTGTCATGTCATACTTCACACACACACACACACACACACACACACACTTGAATTATATCCAATTGCTTTTCTTAGATCCAACCCCAAACTTGATGCTCATTTTCAAAGTTCATTTTTTGTTGTTGCTACCTATCTAGTAGTTACAAAAAGAAAGGAAACAGAAGTATAATGAAAGAACATACAAATTATTATACTCAAGAGATTAAGTGACATGTGTCATTGTGAAGAAACACCATAAGAAAAAATTATGACATGCACATATATCAGTAAAGCATTGGTAGAGTTTCCATTTTTCTTGAAATTGAAAATAGAGATTATATTGCTGTGCGTCTCCCAAAACAAGACCATTAAGATGTTTTCCAATAGCCGTTTTTATTCATTATCCTAGTGCTGTGCCTTCTGCCATGAGCAGAAGAAAGCTGGATTTTGCATCAAGACTCCCCTGACACCAAACAGTGGAACTGAAGTAAAGGTTAATGATATTTTAAACCTTTCTCCCCTTCCTTGTATTATTTTACTGTCAAGCCATTTAACATTCATGGTAGTGGGTGAACATTAATTCTGGTTTTTATATACTTGTTTCAGACATACTTAAAGTGAAGTAGTTTGATTATCACACGAAGTATAAGGTAATAAATCACAGTGCTCCTCCATTTAGTAGAACTGGGACTTCTCAGTCTTTTGTTTTGAATTTTATTTCCTGGTCTACAGTACTCCAATATGAACAAAGGGAAGTCAGTTACTTCAGCCTGGATCCCATTGTGGTTGGTTGGTTGGATGAAGGAAGGAGTATCAAGGTGTTAATAAATAGGGGGGTTGGGGATTTGGCTCAGTGGTAGAGTGCTTGCCTAGGAAGCGCAAGGCCCTGGGTTCGGTCCCCAGCTCCGAAAAAAAGAATTAAAAAAAAAAAAATAAATAAATAGGGGAATTATTTTATTTCATATCAACTGACAATTATTAAAAACACTGGAAAGAAGTGGACTCAAAACAAATAATAATTACTTATGTTTTCCTTAGGTTTAAAACAAAACTGAGTATAGACTTTTAGTAAACATTATTAGGGTCTATGAACTAGTAGTTACTACAACTCAGAAAGGTATCTTCCTTAAGTTATCCTTTAGGAGCTTAAGACTTCAAAATAGAAATCGTAGGTGTATTTAATAGCATCTTTTCCCTCCGTGTACACATTCAAGTCTTTAAACCACCCCTTCCCTATGTATGCACATCGTAAATGAGCTGGATGATACTGGCAGATGTATCTTGGAGATTGATTGTACAATGTAGGATACCCATAGTAAGTTTGTTCATAGTAGGTCTAAGGGTGTCCATAGTAGGTCTAATAAACATGAAGACTAGTGATGGAGAAGTATTCTCAGGGTATCTTCTCGATTGACACCCATATCTCATCTAGTTATCTCCACTTCATTTCAAATAATGCTAGGATAATCTGTCACTGCCACTTAAACTTTTATTGATTTATGAGTTCATTTTCCTAACAGATATTGATGAATACCTATTAGATGTCAGGTACACTACTGAGCACTGGAAAGAATAGAACTATGCCATGGATAAATGCTACCTTAGCACCCTGAAATCATACTCTTGGGTGTTCTGATGCAGGCTATATACCGTATGCACGGCAAGGGAGTTCTCCATGAGAGTCACAAAAGGTTGTTTCTTTAATCAGATGACTCCTCAGAATAGAGGTGATATGAGTTGTCATGAGGCACTCTGCAGGGGTCAAGGGACTCTAAGAGGCTGAGCCTCTCCTCTTGAATGGATTAGCTGTAATATTGGCTGTCTCTTTCACCTTTTCAGAGGCATTCACAGTGGCTCAAAGTAAACTAAGCTGTAGAAGGAAACCTTGAAGACTTCGCAAAATTTGTGATTTTCTACGAACTTTACTCGATTTAAATGACTTATTTGTATGATCGGAATGGAAGCAGATGGTACATTGCAGAGGCTTAATGAGATAGACGCTCCTTCTGAAGTAGAGCCCTGTGGCTGGGTCCTTATTTTTAATATTTACTGAAGAATAAAATTAGTAGCCTGGGTACCAGCATGACTTGTTCAATAACATCCTAAATCTATACTATCCAATATCAGAATGTAGGGTCTGGGATATGATGGGATCAATCCCACAAGGCTTCTTACTTACAACTTACCTCATATGAATTGTTGTAGGATTGCTTTTGTGCTTTTCCATTTGTTTTTTCTTGTAAAGGAAAAAAAAGGCTGTGTATATTAACAAGCCAGCTGTTAGCACTTCTTTGATATTTCCCTGTGGTCTACTCTATTAGAGGAGGCTAAGTTCTTAATATCAGTTGGATTTGTTAATTATTGGTAAGCAGTGCTTTGTGAGTATAGGATAATGGATTTGTTTTGTGCATTTATTTTTTAATGTGGCAATTTGGGGAGGCCTCTTGTCTTTAATAGGTTTAATGAAAAATTCCAAGAAACATAATCCAGATTTCCGAGTGTTCTGCCAAGTGAAAGAAAAACAATACTTTAATTTAATCACGCAGCTAAGGCAAATGTACTCCTCTGGTTTTGCTTAAGAATTTACTTCCATTTCTGATGATCCTGAGACACAGTCTCTGTATCTATCACCGTGAGGGAAACTGGAAGCAGCCATTGCATCTGTGACATGAATCCATGCTTCATTCAATTATTCATTTCCTCACCATCTACTTTATGCCAGTTTTCCAGTTAGGCTTTGTGGAGAGGAAGGCACTGGTAACGATGGGTAAAATCTCACCCTAGAGACTCCTTAACAGTTAATCCTTTCAAATAAAGTTCAAGGGCATTGGCGTGGTGTTTGCTCCTCTACAGGAGACAAAGAAAGTGCTAGTAAATTACGCTCTGGACCAATGCCTCACTCTCTTCTCCTTGGTGGTAGCCCAACTCTGGGATGGAACAATGTATGTCTTTACAGCCCCATCACAAGAGACATCCACAGGGAAACCAAGATACTTAGGTGCGTATGTTTAGCCTTCAGGCAGAGAGATAATAGGAATAATTTATTCCCCTGTGAGTATTTTTTAAATGAAAAAAAAATCCCCTCTGCTGTGTGAGCTCACTCAGAGAACATCTCTGAAATGAACCTGGTGGCACTTGCTCAAGAAGACCTCACCTCCTCCTATGAGAAGATCTTCAAGAAATACCCAACAACGGTAGGTACTGAGAGCACAAAAACACCGAGAGGCTTTTAGAATTCACTAGACCAGAGTCTTCAGTTTCCTGAGACGGGACCAGGGTTGTTCCCATTTCTCACGGAGGCAGAAGAATTATATAAAGGTGCCTCACAATTTGCCCATCTGATGACCACTTTCAAGAGCTGACTGTCTAACCCCCAAGAACATCCTAAATTTCCAAAGTTTAGAGTCCAGTGGAGTCCCTCCACCTCTCGGCATGTGAGTCCGTGGAGAACAACAATCCAGAATGATCCTCCCCTTGGATCCAATATGGAGGCACTGTGAAGTGCAAGCATGTCCCCCGAGTCTTAAATGGCCTTCAGCAGACATGCCCTAACGAAACCAAGTTAAAAATTGGTAATAAATTAATGAGAATGTGCTTCTCGGTGGCCATCTGTTCCTCGTGTGTTGGGGAGTCACAGATCGTGACCCTTCACACGCTTTACAGCCTCTTACACACATCGAAGAAGTTTGAAAATCTGCTTAAGATTTTATCAAAGTGACACGTGTCGGCAGTGATTTCCTTCCTCGTCGAATCATGGAGGGAATGCGTGGGATGCCGTCCCCTCCTTCCTCCCTTTTACTCCTGGCATCTTCCAAACGCAGCGATTTTTCTTTCCGGTGTTGCCACCGGTCATGCATCATTGCTGTGAAAATTATACTTATATATGTTAGCAAGTAGATGGAGAGCAATCGCGTGAGCTAGTCATCTCTCATAACATTTTAGTAGTAGTAGTAGTAGTAGTAGTAGTAGTAGTAGTAATAACTGAGAAATAGGGGATGCCACCATCCATTTGGAAAACAAAACGTCATTGTCAAGAACTTCTGCGTTGAGTTCTATGGCCATCTGTGGCAAACTCGTACCCACTGATGACCTGTCCCTTCCTCCAGTCACCAGGTTCAGGTCCTTGTGATTGCTCCCTCTGCAAACAAAGCAATAAGAGCAGATGCATGTGTGTCTTGGGTTTAAAACTAACTATAGGCTTTGTTACTTCTCCAATTACCACTTTGTCTAACCTTTTCTTTTTGTCTTATAAAAAAGAAGATAGGATCAATTACGACAGAAAGTTCATGGTTAGGGGAAAAAAATTACACGCACACCCCACAGACAACAGCAAAACCCTAACACAACGAGTCCAGAGTTTTATTGAGCTTTACGCTTGCAAGTTTTTTCACTGCTAATAGGTGACTCAGCACTCAAAAAGCAAGAACCTTGTACTACTTTCTAAAGAAAAATTTGAGCGGAGACATTTTGCATTTTTAATGTGCCGCAGGATGTTGTGTGCACCAATGTTTTTAGTCATTGCTTTCAGCGGGGGAAAAATATTGATTCCAGACAATGTGAAAATTTTCCCTAACAGAATGAAAATTAGAATCTAATATAGGCAGCCAAGTCTTGATTCATGAAGCCGTTCCTCGGGAGAACCACGCAAGTAACGTGCTTCCGCTGTTCATAGGTTTTGTGAATACGTCCTAGTCTCCTAACTCACTGCAGCCTGGACAAGATTCCATTGCCTCTGTTCATGCACGCTCCTCGGCTACGGAAGCTCACTGAAGAGCCAGCGACCCAAGGTCCCTAAAGTCCGCCGGCTCCAACCTGGAACCTCCCTTGAATGAACCACGCTTCTACGGTATGTATTAAGAAGCTAACACAGTTGTAATTAGAAAATGCAATCAAACAAGCGCTCAACATCAAAAGTAGTGCTGAACTGTGATTGAAGCCCAGCAAAGCCTCTCCTGTTGAAATAAACTTCAAGTCAGACCTACAAGCAGCGAGGCTAAAGCCACCATTCTTCTTTCACGGGACCAGGATGTTGTCTTTCTACCAGTCCATCCCAGCTCTTGGGAGATGTTACCGTTTATTTGCATCGACATATGTTCCAAAAATATTTCACTAGCTTTCTACTTTAATTTAATTTTGCACAAATCATAAAGTCCCAAATTGAAAGCCTTGTGGGTTAAATGTTGAATTTGAAGCAACCAATAGGAAGGCTGTTTGAGTTGGGTTCATACATTTTTTAAATAAATTTATTTTCATTTTATGTGTACAGATGATTTCTTTATTCCCTAAGCTCCTTAAAGATCCTTAGGATGAACAAACAAACACAAACAAGCAGAAAAACAAAGAGTAAAGAAAAAGAACGAGAACACATACAGGCACAGGCCCACACACAGAAATCCCCTAAAAAGACAAAATCTGAAACTGGGATACATAAACAAAAGGCCTGGATGTTTTTAACTCGGCTGAAATTTGCTGTGGTCTGGTTATACCGAAGGGCGAAGAACTCTCCTGTTTTCATTGTGTGTGTTTCCCTTAGTGAGATATACATCCCTCAGGTAGTAGAAAAAAACCAATTTTGGTTGTGCTAAAGAGTGAGAAAGATATAGCTCAGGCATGACTTTGGCTATTAGGTTTGTATAATTAAATATGATTAGGTCTCAACCTGGGACAAACAGCTTGGCTGCCTGTTTAACACATCAAAGCCGATGTAGCCACCAGGTTCTCCCAGCATCCCTCAGTCCTTAGATTCAGGGTAAGGCTGCTGTACCCTGCCCCCTACCCTAAACTTCAGCCCAGGGGCTGGACTGCTCTTCCAGCAGCTGCCCTTCCCTGTATAACCCAGCCATTTGCTAAGGGAGCCTTTTGGCCCTTTGCCCTCTTGGCCAGTCTCTTGGTCTATTCCCCTCTTGGTTGGCAGATCCTTTTTACTTTCCTCACATCCCCTCATACAGCCCAGCTCAGTCCCACCATGTTCTCTCTGGTTTCTCCCAGATGTCCTTGCCTCTGCCTCTGCCTCTGCCTCTGCCTCTGCCTCTGCCTCTGCCCCTGCCTCTGCCTCTGCCTCTGCCTCTGCCTCTGCCTCTGCCTCTGCCTCTGCCTCTGCCTCTGCCTCTCCTCTCTCTGCCTCTCTGCCTCTCTGCCTCTCTGCCTCTGCCTCTGCCTCTGCCTCTGCCTCTGCTCCCCCTCATATCTACAATAAACTTTCTCCTCCACCATACCTAGCAGCTCTCATGCCTCTCCTTGTTTGTTTTTTCTTTTCATTCAGTTTACAAAATATCTTTGTTTATCCATACCTTTTCAGACACTCCTTGTCTTCAAAGAAGAAATTAAATAGCTTCTCCTGGTAGAAATTGTGGTCTATTTGTTAATATTAAGAGTCTTAGTCTGTCACTTACAGGACAACTAATTTAAGCTCTACTCTTAAGGGCTAGAGGCTAGTCATTGTCTCATGATCCCTAGGAAGACCCAGGGCACGCAACCTTTTAGTAAGCGGAGCCTCAGGCGAGGGCCACTGAGCGCGTATGTGACATCACCGAAATGCGTTGTTAAGCGTTATAAAGCTTGCTTGCTTCTTGGAAAGTCCAGTGATACGTGTCCGTTGTGTCTCCACTCTGTCACAGCTCTACCTCTCCAGGGCTTCAGCACTGGATCTGGATTGTTTTCTACCTTTCAGTCACTATCAGAAAGCAGCAATGTGCTGAGGAAAGCCACATTTCAATAGCTGCCTGCCCAGACTCGTCTGTTTTCTTCTCCACCAGTTACTGCCCTAGTAACACGAGGAGCTGCTCCCTTGGGCCCCCCATGTTTGTTCCTATATCTATAAAAGGAGGTGCAGATAACTATGCACCCATTGTCTCTGGGATTCACATAGAAGATTTCTCTCCTCTTGCTTTACTATAACTTATTTTGACGCTGGACAGATTGTTTTATGAACATGTGTGTTTTTGAAATTATAATTATGTCATTTCCCCCCTTTCTTTCCTTCCTTTATCTCTACCTATTTATTCATCCCTTATTCTCTCTCTAATTTATGGCCCCTTTATCTTTAAGAGTTGTCATTGTTGTTGCTATTGTTGGTGGTGGTGGTAGTGTGTGTTTATATTCCAAATATATAAAGACAACTTTTTCAGTCTTTATAATGTATGTTTATGCATATGCATGTTTATGATCTCAAGGGCTGACCACAATACTGGGGAACCCATGATCTTTTCCTGGGCAAGAGCATGTCTCTCAGTCTCAGTATTTCCCTAGTTGCTGGTAGCTATTTGTCTAGACCTGAGGTTCTAAGAGGTCTCTCCCTTCCATGTTAGTACGTTCATTGGCGTTGGACCAATGAAAACGCAGAGAACAAGAGATATGTTGGTGCCCAGGAGCAACTGAATGATTGCTGTACCAAAGGCTCTAGGATCACCACAGAAGAGGGAGGGAGGACTGTAAGAGGCAGAGGATTAGAAAGTTTGCTGTGGTAAGTGCGTGAGTCTCCTACAAGTCTTAGAGAGATCAACATGGCTGCCTCACGAAGACCTGGAAATGGGCAGTTTTCCATGAAGGTTTTTCGGTTTTGTTGGTTGGGTTTTCCTGTTCTTGTTTTTGTCATTGGCTGTTCAGTTATAAAATAACGTTACAATTCTCCTGTATTTAACGGTACATTAGTAGTAACATTTTTAATGTGTGTGTGTGTGTGTGTGTGTGTATTTGCAGATATTCTTTTTATCTGGATTTTATTTACTGCTAGTCACTGAATATCTCAGCTGCCAAAGTTCTCCCTTTTTTCCTCCAAATATAGAAATAAAACACAGTGTTTGGAATCCATGATCCCTGCTATTCCCCATTGTCCTTGGTATCCTTCCAGAATTTGTCAATTGCCTACTGCCTTAGCACATGCTTGCCATTCTCTGAGTTTGAGCTGTCTCTCTAGCCTCCTGTGATTTACTTAAAATTTCCTCCTCTCAACCCTAGTTCTTGGGCGGGCTGGCTTTCTTCCTTCCTTCCTTCCTTCCTTCCTTCCTTCCTTCCTTCCTTCCTTCCTTCCTTCCTGTTCCATTCTGTTTTGTATCGCTTTGTATTTTTTCTAGGGAAGTTCTTTCGAGGAACCACGGGCTGGCTTGGGATTCTCTAGTCTTGAACTACAATTTTTCCCCTTGGAATTATATGTATGTGTCTTCGAACTTAAGGTTTTCTACAGTGCGGAAAGTCTAGCTGAAAATCTTTTTCCTTCACTGTCTTGCTGATCTAATAAGGAAAATGCATTGCTGGATGCCCTGTGCTGCTCTTTGTGTGCATTTTCTTGTACAGTTCCAGGTTCATGTATTGTAAGTATTAGAAGTATTTAGTGGAAGATCTGATTAGTTGGTTAATGTCTATATTGTGTAGAAGCAGAAACTTCACTTTATGTTGTCACCATCCCTTCAAAGCAACTTGTTAAACAGCTCCTCCTCTCTGACTCTGGATGCAAGCTTGGATGAAATCCTCCTTCCTCCTCATCTCTTGCATGTGTGAAAAAGCTTAATGCTGTTTAACACTTTAAAAAAGTTGTCACCCAATGTAAATTTTATTTTATTTTCTACTTGGGCCTGCCTCAGCCTCAGAGAGCAGAACAGATGGGATTTGAATAAAGGCCTCCTCTCCTCCTCAGGCTTCTTTCAACTCTCTGCTGCTGCAGGACCATCCAGCCAGGTCAAGAGAGATGGAATTGGATGACCGCAGAAACATTTTATTTGTCTTTCTGATTTCAATCTGTTCTTGTCCCTTGAGTGTGACAAATGAGAAGACACTAGTTGTTTATCATATGGAGGAAACCTTTGTTACTAAATTGGAAACCATTTGCTGTCACCAGCTTGGGATGTCATAACAGGACACCATGGACAGAATGTCTTTGCATCTAACTGTTCATCACACTTCTGGAGGATACAAGACAAAGACAAATGTGTCAGCATAGCGCCAGGAAAGCCCTACTGCTGTTGACTCATCCAAAGCAAACGCCCCAACCTTCAAATACCCATCCTACTGGGGTAGGCCTACAACATATGATGGACACAGAGTTGGCTCAACCCTTGCACTATATTTCCTCCATCCTTCACTAGGTGTGCCCCAGAATAGGAAATGATCCTTCCAGTTGCTGACTGCCGAGTACCCTTCAGCCCCTAGTTTCTCTCTCATACTATGTTGAGAATAACATGTCTCTCCACCCAGGGTTGACTTTTAAGTACTACCTTTTTTATGAGGGGACACTTAGCATTTCATACTCTCCTTCCACAATGGAAGACCAGCTTGTTCGTTCTCTCATCCCAGGTTAAGCGCTCTGAGTAGTTTTGCTTGGGAGCCCAGGGTAGGAAATTCCTCTTGAGAGGTGCTTGGGGGGGATACATGGCACCTAGAAAGCATGTGATACTCAGAGCTAACTCGTAATATTTTTTTCATCTTCAATTCTTAAAATGATTTATTATTTTATTTATGTGTGTATATGTGTTTGACCGTGTACTTTTTGTGCATAGTTTTTCATGTGCATGTAGCTATGGTGACCTAAAATAAGCACCGATTCCCCTAGACCTGGAATTACAGATGTTAGTGAGTGAGTGAGATATGAATTTTACAAACCAAACTCCAGTCCTTTGAAAAGGCAGCAAAAGGTTCTTTGTAAGGTTTGAGGCGCTTCTTTTCTGATCATCCTTGATTAATGTTTTTGACTCCTAATCTTCAGTAATATAATCCAAGGACAAA
This sequence comes from Rattus rattus, assembly GCF_011064425.1. Lineage (NCBI taxonomy): Eukaryota > Metazoa > Chordata > Mammalia > Rodentia > Muridae > Rattus > Rattus rattus. The sequence continues at coordinate 6,473,066 of NC_046164.1, read as the reverse complement.
CATCTGTGAAAAACACATACGGCTTAGCCTAGAAACTGTAAACAAGGTATTGCAGCTGGAATGTAATTAGTAGAGAAGAGACTCACAGCTGAAGACAAACAAGGCAGATAAACAAGGCTGAGGCCCCATGATGCCTTAGGATGGGGTAAAGAGCTGGGTTCTATTCTCAGCGCAGTCGATGGCCATTGGCAGCATTTAAATATGAGCAGCCCTCTTAGTTTACAGATAACAAACAGAACTCTTTCATCACCTGTTTCTCTCTTCAGGTCTCCCACGAACTGAAAGCAGCGAGAGGTAGGAAGACGCTTTCTGACTTGTAATTAAATGGACAATTATTTCTAAATATGTTGGAACTTGCTAAAAATGGTGGCAAGGTGGGGCTGGATTCACATCAATCAGGTAACCACGATGGGCCACACTGCCACATGAGCCTGCCCTGGGAGTAGGTGGCCTTTCTTGTCCTTCAGCCTCGGGCACATTATTTGGCTTCTGAGCCTCATGATTTCATTTGATTAAGCAGGGAAGACTGCAATGAGATTTATCTACCAAGCTCATCTAAGGGTTAAATTATTTAGTAGACATAGGATGCTGGACTGTGTGACTGCGGCATGGTAGCACTAAAGTAAACATTAAATATTACATGCATTAATTATCTCTACCTGTATACAGCACATCCAGGTTACCGTCAGTGACAGCTTTATAGATTTAAGGTAAGCATTAGGCTCATTGTACACTAGAAAGGTTTTATTCTGCTTAAGGTAGGGAGCAGGTATGTGGCAGTAGTCTGGTAGTATTTAGCAAAACCTTGACTTGAGGAAAAAAACCATTGAAATGACAGAGCCCCAGTGACACAATTCAAACTGAATTAGCTGCAGAGTCAAGAGTTCTTAATGGCTTTCTTCTAATTTTTGTGAATTTTAACCTTTCTTCCTTATTTGATGTAATTTTCTTTCTTTTGCCTGTACACAGATGAAATACGCCACAAAATACCCATTTAGGGTCTCCACTTAAATAAGTTTAGTGCATAATTCTCATCACACTCAACTTTGAAGACACTTGAGATCAGAGAGATTTTAAGGATATATACCAATATGTGTATACGTGTGTGTATGTATATATGATATGATATATATATCAGTAGATTACAGATACCAAAGTTCCAAAATAAGTGTTACCATAAATCTTTCCAAATATCAGCTCAAAAGCTGGCTGGTGCAAACTACTCAGGAAAATTCTTCCTTCAGTTGAGTATGCAGTAAAAAAATTTATTTTGTCTATCATTCATTTGCTAGGTGTCTCTTGAGAAACTATGTCATGATTTCCACCAATTCGCTTTAGAAGTGATCTGCTTTCAAAGCTATTTGAAAGCTGCTTCGAAGCTGCATGACTCTATGGTTGTTCTTTTTCTTTAATTCTTCATCTGAATATAACTTCTGATTTGGTGGAAGACATATACAAAGTTTCATTAAATATGTAAAGATCTTAATCAGATTAAATCATTGCACAAAAAAAAAGAAGAAGAAGAAACTTCTGTTACTCCCACCCATGCTTCTTTTTTCCCAAATATCTTAAAAATAAATTTGACCCGAGAAAGTAAGTTTTAAAGATTTGACAATGCCACTTGATTGTGACCTGCTGTGATAAGGACAACCTTCTGGAGACCTTGCTTCTAACTAACCACAGACCGCAGAACTGTTTTCCTCCTTATTAGCAATGGGATCTTTTACCAAGAGATTTCAGAACAAAAGGTAAGGAAGACAGTTAATTATAGTCCAGACCTCACATGCAGAGTTAATGAATTTTAATGCACATCAATTAATAACTAATTGGGTTTTTGCCTGACTATAGATGGAGGCACTGGGTGATGACAAGAATAGAGGCCCTCTTTACAAGGTAAGAGTCATTTTCCTGTGAATATGGGTCCCTCATTCTTCCTGCCTTTAAGTTCAAAATCAGAATAAAACATTTGGATGTTCTAAAGAGCTTTCTAAATTCAAATTTTATGTGTACGTTAGCATTCAAGAGTATAAGATTTGTCTCAGTAAACAGAAAACCCTGTAGCTTTGTATGGAATGTTGCTGTTTTAGTTCCTTTTACGTAATGTGTGAGCAATGGAAATTAATATTTTAAAGTCTGAAAATAAATCATTTGGGGGAAATGACAGCAAAAGAAGCAACAAAACAAAACAAGTTCGACATCTTGATTTTATCCCCTGGCCAGTGAAGGTGAATCAGATTACAAACTGTGAATTTTATGAATCTAGTGTGGAACCTCTTGTTAACTCTAAGAGCCAAGAATCCTGTCCTTAAGAATAACCCTTAACCAGAACATCCGAGAACATTCACCCTTCGGCACAATGCCAATGAGAAACTGAAGTTAGAACAAAGGGCTACAGCTGAGTCCTACTTTTTCTGCCTTCTAAAAAACAAAACAAAACAAAACAAAAAAACTAGCATAAATAGATAAGGACCTCCACCCCATCCCAGATGGCTCAGTGGGTGAAGGCTTCTGCCCCTAGACCTGATGATCTAAATCCTCAGAATCAATGCAAAAAGAGAACTGACTCTTGCAAGTAGACTTCTGACCTCCAGAGGCACGCAAAGGAATAGATAAAAAATGTAAAACAAATACAAAAGAGCAGATGTGCAGGTATCTAAGCATAAAATGTCTATCTGGTTCTTTTCTTATACTGAATGTCCAACTGCTAAAAGGGGGAGGAGGAGAAGGAGGAGGAGGAGGAAAAGGAGGAGGAGGAAGAGGAGGAGGAAGAGGAGGAGAGGAGGAAGAATATTTCAAAGTGTTCAAAATATCTGGAAGTGCTCTTCCAGAGGACCTGGGTTCAACTTCCAGGACCCATATGGTAGCCTCCTTGGGCATGGCATGCTCATCACACACACACACACACACACACACACACACACACACACACACACACACACACCACAAAGAATAAAAACAAATAAATAAAAACAAAAATTTAAAAAGTATTTGAAGATGTTTTTCCATTTTCATACAATTTGAAACCTCATTGTCTAGTACAAAGGAGGTTTCCCAAATTTCAACTTTCCCCAGAGGGAAACAGGAAGCAGAAAGGTATGGATAGAGTCCTTATGTCCAGACCTTACAGATCTTGATGCCACCACAGCCATCACACTTTACTATATGACCTGCATATCATCAACCATCACTGACCTCAGATGAGCAGGTGGCTGCACACTCCTATATGATGGCTTCACAGCCACTTATCTGTGAAGAGCTTTATTGAAGGCAGTCTCTAAGGCCTGGAAGAAATGTTCACTCGTTCATGTGTACAGAAAATAATGCGAGGCTACAAGAATTCTTGAAACAACCAAAGAGAGAGAGAGAGCAAGTTTCCAGGAGCTGGGCCAAAAGAAGTCCTTTAAGGAACTAACAAAAATATCAGTCGGAACAGAAATAATAAAGATTAGAATAAAGGTAAATCAAATAAAGAAAGGAAGAAAGAGTAGAAGAGAAGAAACAAACCAAGAGATAGGCTGTTTGGAAAGAAAGACAGTGGCAACAAGAAAAAATACTTTAGCTAGAATAAAACAAACAAACAAACTTTAAACATCATTTTTTTCAAAATAGAAACTTATTCCTAAACTCTGACTGGAACTATCAGAGATGTTAAAAAGCCAAGAAAACAAACCAAACCAAAAACCAAAACAACCAAACCAACCAACCAAACAAACAAACACACACACACACACACACACACACACACACACACACACACACACGCACGCACGCACAAAAAACTAGAAGTAACAGAAAAAGGAGTGGCTTCCTGGTTTCAAACTGCATTCTAATGTTTAAGGACCCCAAACAGTGCTTTTGTAGCAAGACACAGAGCGTAGGGCAGGCCTGTGAGATGGCACAGTAGGGAACAGCACACATCACAGGTTTCAATTTCTAGCACCGTGGAAAAACAAGGCATGGTCATGTGTGTGTACACCTGGACCTCCAGTGCAGTAGAAAGCAGAAACAAAAGGGTTCCTAGGGATTTCTAGGAGTCAGGTCACTTTTAGGTTCAGTATGAGACCCTGTCATGGAGACTAAGACACCTAATGACTTTTCTGCTCTGTTCTAGCACATGCACGTGTGCATGCGCTCTCTCTCTCTCTCTCTCTCTCCCTCTCTCTCTCTCTCTCTCTCTCTCTCTCTCTCTCTCTCTCTCTCTCACACACACACACACACACACACACACACACACACACACACACACACACACACACACAGAGAGAGAGACAGAGAGATAGAGAGAGAGAATGAATACTGTCAAAGAACAGAGAGCCCAGAACTAACAGGGACAGAAAGAGACAGAGAGAGAGAGACAGAGAGACAGAGACAGACACAAACATACACACAGAGAGACAGAGAGAGAGAGAGAGAGAGAGAGAGAGAGAGAGAGAGAAATACACAAATACACCCAGAGAGACAGAATCAGAGAGAAACAGAGATAAAAAGATCATAGAAATAAATTCATGCATTTGTGATAAATTGTTCTTCCACGAAGATGCCAAGAATATACTATGGAGAGAAAGTAACTTTTTCAATAAATAGTATTAGAAACATTCACATACAGAAGAGAGAAACTAGGATCCTATCTTGCAGCATGTTTGAAACTTGAGTCAATGACAATCTATATAATGATCACTTAGGCTGCAACCCTAAAATGCAACCCAAACCAAAAATATACAGTCACATCCAGCTATGAAAGAGTCACCATCACAAAGGAAATATGGAATGGGAGATCAATTTACAGGAAGACAAAATATTTCATGTATTAGGGGCAAATTTTCCAGAGGTACAGAAACAGTAGAATATAGATGATTGGAAGAGGGCAATTTTAGATTGATTTAGACTGTCATAGGACAGACAGAAGTCCATGAAGGATCATGTAGGCTGAAAACTAGAACCTTAAAAGGGGACCCATAATGCAGCCTCACTTTGCAGTTGCAATCTGGAAGTCCTTGGAGAATCCCTGGTGCAAGTGTCCATTGAGAAGCCGAAGACAATAGAGTCTATTCTCCACGCATAACAGCAACATAAAAGAAAGTGTGCTCGCTCAGCAAACACACACGTGAGAGGGTTACCTCCTTTGCCTTTCCCTTCCATCCAACTCTGAGCCCTCTCACACAAAGAGCAGGTCTTCACCACTCAGCTGGTAAACCCATGTGTCAATACTTTCTGGACACACACTGACAGACACACTCAGACCTGTGCTTTACCAATATATTTCAACCATCACTCAAAACAGTAAATTTGACAATGAACATTAGCTACCACTCTGTAGGATCTCACAGGGCGAATCTAAAATAGACAAGCTCGCAGAAACAGTGTAATTGTGGTTGTCAGAGCTGGGATAATAGAAACGGGAGATGCCAATCAAGGGTCCAAGGTTTCAATTATGAACGGTGAATAACTTCTGGACACCCATATACAGAGGTGAAACCATAGTCCCACTGCAATCTATTTCTTGAGTTGCTAAGACTAAGCTTGCCATGTTCGCACAGCAAAAACAGAGACAATAACTCTGAGGTGGCAGTGTGTCACCATATTTCTACTGATTATTCCACCATCACGGGTATGACCATATTAATGCATATTTTATTATACCTCAAAATATACAAAATATACATGTACAAGTGAGACAGAGGCACACAGAAAATAAACAAACAAGGAAGAGGAGGGGGATAAGAAGAGGGGGAGATACTAATTCTAATTTATACTCCAAATGGAAGAAAACCAAAAGCATCAATAGCCAATTGTTATCATAAATTGGAATATAAGAGAATATTTTCTGGAGTAAAATAGTATTATCATAGTTAGCATCCATTGCATTAAGACAGTGCGTAGGAGTAGCATTGCTGTTCAGTTTTGCAGGCACGCTCATTCTCAATACGTGTTGAACCATTTAGGGGTAAAGAGAAGGGAGGAGGAAGCATAATGTGACTGCTCTTGTGTCTGCAAGAGAGGAATTTAAAACATTAACCTATAGAAAAATTAAAATTTAAATGATGAATAAGTACACCATACAAACATTAGTCTTGCAAACTCCAGTCATCTTGAATAATTCCAAATAAAATAGACCTTCCTGAGACTTGCGAGGCTTACTCTTCTCAATCTTCGCTTATCTCAAGGAGGGTCTTTCTGAAGAAAAATTCAATGTTTAAGTTTTTAAACATAGAAATTATGTTTAAAAATTAGTGATTGCCAACATTTATTTTTATAGCAGCCGTTTGGTTTTTTTTTTTTTTTTTTAATAAAATGTTTTCTAGAAAACAGTGAGGCCCCGTGTGGGGGACATTGGTTGTTATTTTCAGATTTTCTTTTGTTGTGTTGTACACTTGATCACAGGAGACCTCTCCCCTTCCTTCTTGCAGTGTTTGATCGGGCACAGCCTGCTGTATTAAAAATGGATGACTTCCCAAAGTGCCGTGTGTCTTCACGTCCTGGCTAGCTTCCCATATGGAGAAGTAAGTGCTCATGATTATCGGAAGAAGTGTATTTGCATATTACTCCTTAAGCATATAATTATCTCCTATATTTTGGGAAGCATTTACGTACAGGCATCTACAGCACGCTGTATGTTTTCTTCAAAAGGCAAAGTAGCTAAAAAGGAATGTGTGGAAGATGTGACAGTCATATCATGCTAGCTGTGTTTGTTACTGTGCCACTATATGATTTAAAATCCACGGTGTGGAGGGGTGTGCAGCGTACTTACTGTGTGTTTCTAATTGGAACATTTTGTTGATACAGTCCTTGATGCCAGAATTTTGTTGTTCGCATAACTGATTTAATATAATTAAATGGCAGGCTTTTTTTCCCTTGTAATTTTGGAACATCAGAACAACAGAAAGACTATGCCTGTGAAAACTAATTAATAGTAGTCCTCACTAAATATAAATTGCCTTCTTCAAAGACAACTCTGATGAAGATGCTTAGGAATGATTGGATGACAAACTGCTCTCCAAAGATAAGTCTGTATCAAGATTTTCTTGGCTGCTTTTCTTAAGTCCCCAAGTACACAGCAACAGCCACTCATGCTTTGGTAATGTGATTACGTAAAAAGTTTTCTTCTCTTTCACTAAATTCCACTCCCTGAGAACCATAGCACACTGGCTTAAGGACCCAGCTATAACTCTCCTGGGCATATACCCAAACGATGCTCTAACACATAACAAGGACACTGCTCCACTATGTTCATAGCAGCCTTATGTATAATAGCCAGAAGCTGGAAAGAACCCAGATGTCCTTCGACAGAGGAATGGATACAGAAAATGTGGTACATTTACACAATGGAATACTACTCAGCTATCAAAAACAATGACTTTATGAAATTAATAGGCAAGTGGATTGAACTAGAAAATATCACCCTGAGTGAGGTAACCCAATCACAGAAAAACGCACATGGTATGCACTCACTGGTAAGTGGATATTAGCCCAAAAACTCGAATTACCCAAGATGCAATCCACAGACCACAGGAAGTTCAAGAAGAAGGACAACCAAAGTGTGGATGCTTCAGTCCTTCTTAAAAGGGGGGAACAAAAATATTCATAAGAGGGGATATGGAGACAAAGTTTGGAGCAGAGACTGAAGGAATGGCCATTTAGAGCCTGCCCCACCTGGGTTTACAGCCACCAGAACTAGATAATATTGATGAAGCCAAATAATGCATGCTGACAGGAGCCTGATATAGCCATCTCCTGAGAGGCTCAGCCAGAGCATGCCAAATACAGAGGTGAATGCTAGCAGCAAACCATTGAACTGAGAACTTGGTCCCCATTGGAGGAATTAGAGAAAGGATTGAAGGAGCTGAAGGGGCTTGCAATCCCATAAGAATAATACCAACTAACCAGAGCTCCCAGGGACTAAACCACTACCCAAAGAGTCCACTTGGACAGACCCATGGCTCCAGCTGTATATGTAGCAGAGGATGGCCTTGTTGGGCACCAGTGTGAGGAGAAGCCCTTGGTCCTCCCAAGGCTGGATGCCCCAGTACAAGGGAATGTCAGAGAGGGTAGGAAGTGGGGTTGGTTGGGGAGAGGGAACACCCTTATAGAAGAAGGGGAGAGGGAGGGGGATAAGGGGCTTATGGTCGGGGAAACCAGGAAAGGGAAAAACATTTGAAATGTAAGTAAAAATATCCAAAAAACAAAAAGAATCAAGAAGTTGCCAAGGAAGGAGGTAGCAGTTTGAGCCTAAGACTGTGCCTGCCCATCTCCACCTGCAGTGCTGTCTTTCCCTTTGATTGCTGCCTTCTTTAAACCCACTGATAACCAGGAATGCTAGAGCAGCAACCAATCCCTTCATGCCTCTGTCCAAGAATTTTTTTGAGCATCTGCTAGACGTCAAGGGTTCCGTAGGTACTAAGACGAAAATATTGAGAGATTTCTTGCTTTCAAAAGGACGATTCAACAGTGAGGAGTGAATTAACTAGAACGGCGGAGTCAAAAAGGAAGAAGCCATGTCTCAGGTCTGTTGTTGTAAAAATATAATAATAATAATAAAGAGTATCGGTGTCTTTTACCCCGCTACGTCTGTACCGCGGTTCCCAAGGTATCTGCTAGATATCTTGGCGGAAACACAGCCCAGCTGCATACTTTCCTACACTCAAACCCTCACATAAAGGAACACACAACACAATAATCTTAGATCCAATTGGTAAGATATAATTGCCCACTTAAACATACAAAGCCCGGTACTATCCATCCCTTGAGAACATTAATAACAACCTGTAAATACACAGAGCAGAATCTTAACATCACCTGCCATCTTGTCCTGCCACGGCTTCTCCGCCCCTCTCCTCCGCCCTGTCTCCTCCTCTCTCCCCAGTCTCCTCTCTTCCTTCAAACTTCTCTCCCGCCCATACTTCCTTCTCCTCCAATGACAGGCCTCCTTCTATCCTGTACCTGCCTCACCTGTGACATCATCCTACAAGGTCTATGAGACACCTTAGGGATGCATGACACTTGTTACAAGAGCTGTGCAGCAAAATTTGAAACCAGGCATTGTGACGCCTCCAGTGGTGGTCTTCTGCTAGGATTGGTTTGGCCCCTCAGGGTATTTTGTCTTCCACATGAATTTTATTAATGCTTTTTTTTTCTATTCGTGTGACGAATGTCATTAGAATTTTGATGGCAAACAGCATCCCACTACTATAAAAGCTGAAACACAGAGGAATGAGTTAGAACTAAAGACCAAGGAACAAACTCCCAAACAAAGGAGTCAACCATACACTACGAAACATATCCTCTCAAACAAATGGCACTGGGAAAAATTGATAAATATAGGCAGAAGACTGAAACTGAATCCTCATCTCACACTCTGTACAAAATAATAATAAACACTAAAAGCAAAAGAAAACAGGAATCTTTCAAATAAATCAAGGACCTTAATGCAAAACGTGAAACTCTCTGTAGAGCACATTGAAATATAGAAGTAAGTAAAGGCCTCTTGACAATCACCCTAACAGCTCAACAAATAAGATCAAGAGTTGAGAAACGGAAGCAATTCATAAAAGAGAGAGCCTAGAGAATCGAAGAAAATCTCTGCCTGCTAGAGAGTTAACATGGGACTATTATATAGAGTACATAAAGAACCCAAAATTTTAAATTACAAAATAGTGGGAAATTCAATCAGTAACTGGGCAAATGAAATGGATCAACTGCTTTTGAAAGATGCAATTATACACAATCAATTCATATATATATATATAGTGTATAATATAATATATGTATATGTATAATATATCAATTAATATATAATATATGTGTATATATATATTATATATATTAACTTCAACATTCTTAGCTACCAAGAAAATGATGCAAACTAAAATTAACTCAAGGTTCCATCTCATCTAAGAGCATCTTTCACCAAAACCAAACCATCCAAACCAAACCAGCAAAACCAAATATCACAACAGTTGGCAAGGGCATGGGAAAGAAAAACTCTTATTGACTGCAGTTGGAAATATGAATTTGTATGGCCTCTACTGAAATCAGCATGTATGATTCTCAAAAACAAAACAAAAACAAAAATAAACACACACACACACACACACACACACACACACACACACTAGAAATAGAATAGTAAAGGAAAATACTGTGCATAGAGAAGGGAGATTTACTTACTTAGCCATATGGAAGAATACAATTCTGTCATTTTCAGGACAATGAGTAGAGCTAAGGGTGTCATAAAACACTTAAGCTTACTATTATTTATGTATTAAAAAACGTTTGAACGGGCAGTGCTTAAAACCAGCCTTAGTGCCTTCGTGATGAACTATGCATAAGAAAAGTTAGGAAAACTGTGGTTTCTTAAGAAGCACCCCAAGTTACTACATGTCTGCATAACTCAATTTGTTCCCATGCATGACTTTACACCATTAACGCACATAAAGGTTGGAGTGTGTAAGTGTGACGTCACATAGCATAGTACTGTTTTTCATTTCAAAACTAAAAGCACGGAAGGTCAACATACATTTTCAAAACATGCCCGGCCCAGTTCTGATAATCTGATTTTTAATATTTTATTGTTTGGGAATTTCTTAAAAGTATTTTAAAACCCACAGAAATTAAAGGCGATGCATGAGTCTGGGTCTTGTCTCTGTGAGAATGGAATGTTCTAGGGGGACCATAATGAAGCAGAACACTCACTGGAAGGGACTATTAGCAGGACAATCAGTCAACTTTGCCGAGCGCTGGCTGTGGTGCAAATGAACTGAAGTTCCAAATGGCAAACAGAACCCAGAACAGGCATAGTTTTATTTTCAAAATCACAGCTCCTGGGAAGCACACAGAGTACTTATCTTGAGAAAAGAAGCTGACTCAAGCGCAGAGAAAAATATGGCAAACACAGAGTTTAAATTGAGGCAAAGACCACTTAATATTTAAGCCAACAGTAACCACTCGGGCTCAGTGATCATTTCCTCCCCTCTTCATCTTCTTGTCTTTTTGCACACTTCCTGCATTTCTTCCTGTGTATGCAGGGATGCAGAAGCCATGGGTACACTAGGATGCAGATTCAGCCACGTCTCTGGGACTTGATCTTTGTACTGACTCTCAGTGTGCCTGATTTGCAACTATCCGTCATTAGATAAGAGTCAGACCCTTTCACGGCACTGTTCTGAATCCAGATCTAAGTCTTGATGCAGATCATGTGTAACTGGTAATATAGATCACCCAAGAAATTTGAAGCTTTCCCAACAGAAATTAAAATAAATCATCTCTCCCCGCAACTGTATTCTGATAACACAGAGGTAAATCAGCAACAGCATGTGATTTTTATCAAATTCTCACCAAGAATGAAGCAGTATATTTTCCTTTCTTCCATAGCACCTGTCCCGCCAACATCTATTCTTCATGGTCGAATATGAAATCTGAAGCAGGTTTATTTTATTCGGGATTTTTCTCTTTCTTCTTTTTACAGGGAATTTTCTTCATCCTAATATCATTTTAAAAACTAGAAAGAAATTAATTATGATAGATGCACAAGGTCTTTCTGATAGAAATGCTATATATCCAGGCTTTTTCACATGGAATCTCTGAAGACTGCTTTATGATAAAAAGATAAGCTTCTCATATCAAATATTAAATATTAAAGGTTCATAGAAACACATGCAATAGAGGACAGATCAATAAGAAGGAAAAGAAAGCCTTTATTAGTTTCTAATAGATCATTGCCTGGTGCTGACTTTTTTCCGTCCGTGCATTTATTCAGGGTTCCTGCCGTGCTCCTTCAAACTGCTGCGCTGTAAATAATAAAAGATTAAAACCCCAAACCTGGAAAACTTAGAAAAAAATATTAGAGAATTTTATATGAGATTATAAAAATTCCACCAATGATTTACTTTAAGAGACATCTTCATGGCTTCTGTGTGCACGGACTAATGATGGCGCCGGGGCCGGGCCGGGCATGAATGCTACACAGAATTGCCGCCGAGGTGATAAAGATACTCCTCCATGCTGTCTCAAGGTCGCTGACTTACCTTTACTCCATTTCTTGCAAAGAAACGATAGTCGATGAATTCTTTTATATGTCTGGAGGGTTGCAAGCCTGGTTTTCTTCAGAACACAGCATTTTGTTCTAAGGGACTTAGTATCTGGTCAGGGTAACGGCAGTGGGTTTTATGCCGCCTGTTGGGATGGAAGGAGAGGGGGTTCTAATGAAAGGACCAGCTCCTAGGATACTGATGTCTGCGGACCCAATTCCACGATCACTCTGGATTTGCCTACGTGGTGGTTGGGGAACCCCTATAGTTAGGATGCCATGTCTTCGGTAATTATAATCTCCTGTCCCATCTCCCCACTTAATGAATATTGTTGGGTTTTGCTGGTGAGAACTGAGTGAGGTTAGATGTGGCTTTTCTGATATATAGATTAGATAGATAGATAGATAGATAGATAGATAGATAGATAGATAGATAGATAGATGATAGGTTACATAGATGACAGATAGATTAGATAGATGATAGATAGATAGATAGATAGATAGATAGATGATAGGTTACATAGATGACAGATAGATTAGATAGATGATAGATAGATAGATAGATAGATAGATGATAGATAGATGATGATGATAGATAGATAGATAGATAGATAGATAGATAGATAGATAGATGATAGATAGATGATGATAGATAGATAGATAGATAGATGATAGATAGATGATGATGATAGATAGATAGATAGATAGATAGATAAGGAGGAAGGGAGAAAGAGACAGGCAGAGACAGAGTCACACACATACACACATGCACACACACACACACACACACACACACACACACACACACACACACAGTTTCTAGCAGGAGACAGGACAAAGATGAGGGAGATCTAACCTTCAGTTAGTCCTCTTTAAGATAATGAAATAGAAAATAATAGCCACAGTGATTGCTCTTGTAATCCCATTTTGTAAAATACAGAAGCAGCAGCCAGCAGGCTCTACATGGACGCCCTCTCATTTGAAGGTTATGTTGTTCTTTTGTTTGGCTGATTTGATAATTGGTTTTTTTTGAAAGCAGGTTTGGCTCTGCAGCCTAGGTTGCCATTCTCCTGCCTGGGCCTTCCATGCCCTGGGCTGTGAGCCTATTTTTTATGAAGACAAGTTGTTCATGGAGCCCTGTAATTTTGTCACCCAGTTCAACAAATGAGAGGTGGAATACTGCTTCCCTTCCAGAGTGTGTGTGATTTCTCTCTTACCAGGGAAACATTGGGATTCACTGCTGTTTCTAGATTCTTTTTCTTCAGGTGATTTAGGATACTGTTCATGAAGGAGCTGCTGCTATGGGTGGCGGGGAGAGCAGTGCTGTTTTCAGGCCCTGGAGAACAGCAAGGGGTGGGACCTGACTTACAAATGCTCCCTTCACCACCCCAGTCATCTTGGTCTCTCAGAGCTGTGATCGCCACTTCTTCAGAAAAGATAATTACAGGATGTATCCCACAGAGCTGGGATGAAACGTGTAAAACAGTGCATGTACACACTGAGTAGCACAATCGTTTTCAAGTGACTACTGCACGTTACTGACCTTACACAATTTAGTTCTTTCAATTCAGGTATAATTGAGTTTTTGTTTCAGAAAACGGCAGAAATAGTTGATACTATTTGGAATAAAAGCTAAAGCAAATGTTTTGAGGACCATTTTATACTGGCAAAAGAAATATGACAGTGGTGAATGACAAAAAAAAGAAAGAAAGAAACCTTAGTATTTATTCTATCAGCTACCTTAGAAAAGAAAGATGCATTCAAAGACTGCTAGTTACTTCTCGGTTGCTGTGATACAACATCATGACCAAGACAAGCTGTCTTGGTCAGAGGCAGAGCAGAGGCTGCAGGCAGAAAAAACAAAAAACAAAAAACAAAACAAACAAACAAACAAACAAACAAAAAAAACAAAAAAACAAACCTGAGGGCTCACTTCTTGAACTGCAAGCAAGAAGCAGGGGAAAAACTTGGAATGACGTTGGGCTTTGAGACCATCAAGCCAGTGCCCACTTCTATACTTCAGTTTTGCAAGGACACACCTAAACCTACCCAAACCATACCACCAAGTGAGGACCAAATGCTCAAGCATCTAAGCGTATGGGGTACATTTTCCCTCAAACCACCACAAGGGAATAGGTGTAGTTTGTCTATTGTGCAATTCAGTACTTTCAGAGAGATGTGTATAGCTTTACAGAACAGTGCCCAATCTTTTTAGCAACAAAATTGCAGATAGGTAATTATGAAGAGTTAATCAGGGATAGTTAGTAGTTAGCTCTTTAACTTGGTAACGGTCTGTTTTACTGCCAATTGGAAATTCATACCACAGTTTCAATCAAAAATGGTGAAAGAAGGTAGAATTCCAATTTTAATTATTACAAATGTCCATGGTCCCTTATTGGCTACCGGTGCTTTTCCAGACACGAACCTGGTTAATAACACTGGCAACACACTCAGGAGATTCTGTTACTTTGTTTGGTAGCATCTGAAAACGTCCCTTTTGCATTTTGATTGCTACTGGATTTCAGGCGCCATTCTTCCTGCCTTGGTCATTAAGGCGAGATAGAGGGCTTTCCCCCGTGTGGAGACCTGTTTTCTGTGGGTCGCGATTATTCTCCCAGCGCCATGCTACAGCTGTCTTTATTTGGCTTTCACGACACTATTTTTCTTCCTTTTCAGAATTCTGTAGTCTACATTTATCTGCATTGATTTCTGGCCTTTGCCATCTTTTAACTCCAATCCTGTAAGCGATCCACCTTCTGTTGTGATGGTGGAGTCCCTTTTTATTTACTGCTTCTTTTTCCTCCCTCGCGTCTCCAATATCAGAAGCCTGAGCTGCTGCTCTTTCCCTCTGCGTCTTGGTTTAAAGTCAGTTCTGAAAAACACAAATCTCGTCCCTGGCTCGTCTCTGATAACTTTCATCTTAAAGAGACAAGGTGATTTTGTGCTTACAAATCTCTAAGCATACAGGTTAACCACCTTAGAAGACATTCCTCCCTGCTTTGGAAACACGCTTCCCTATAGAATATTCTCTAACTAGTCAATAAGATATTTATGTGCACATATAAAACCTGTGTTTCACTTGTGCTGCAGCAGCTTGTATGATGATATAAACCTTCTCTAGATGTATTAATTCTCAACCTCTGATGACATTAAGTTGTGATCAAAACCCAAATTTAACTAAAAGATCTGAAGTTTTGGGAGGTTGGGTTTTTGCTGTTGTTAAGAAATTGAAAATATACACAATACTAAATGCACTGTTCATTGATTAAGAGAAGTAACCAAAGCCACCTTTATAGGGAAGAGGGAGGCGCTTATATTTATTTTCCTTTCTAAATGACTTTGTCAGAGGTTGTAAGGATGTCTTGATGAATAAAGTCAGTATTGTAAACCTCGCTTTCCATGTAGGTGTTACGGATTACACCATTTTAGATTTCCTGAAGGATGCATGTAAGACTCTGTGATGCAATGTTTTCTGAAAATGGCTGAGAGTCTGTTTCATGGGAAGAAACACAGCTGGCCTGTTTCTGTAATATTTAATCCTACAAAGAAAAAAACATATAAATCACATGTAACAGTGACAATGTCATAAAATATGAGTATGTCAGGGGTACAGCAGAGGCTAGGATAGAAGCCTGCACACGGAAAGATGTTCAGTGCATATAAAGAGCAGGAGGGGTTTGTGTATCTAGAGCAGAATAGGTGAGTATCAATTCTTCACACTCAAGAGGCCTTCGTTGGCCACTGAAATGGAGCTCACTTACCCTAGAAGGACTTGGAGCGAAGGAACAGCATAGTTTTACAAATGTTGATTTAAAATAATTACCCCAGTTGATGTGTTATCTCTGTATTTGGGGGTGGTGTGTGTATAGACATGCTCTTGTGCTTTAATCTCTGTGCATACAGGGACATGTACATAGTTCTCATGAATGCAAAGGTCAGAGGTCAGTGTTTGGCATCCTCCTTTCTTACATTCTACCTTAGTTATTTGAAACAGGGTCTTTCACTGAAACTAAGAGCTCATCCATTGTTTAGAATGATAGCCGTCAAACCCAGAGAGCCTCTTGGTTTCCAGTTCTAGAATTACAGACGCCATCAGAATCAGCACTCGTTCCCAGTGGATGGTGCACAGGACCGGACTCAGATTCTCTTGTTGGGGCAGGAAGCACTTTACCCACTGTGACAACTTCCCAGCCCCAGCTGCCTTTTCTCCCAGTGGAAACTGTGATGTGGAATCAGGTAGAACGGTTAAGAGACTATCACACAATTCATTCAGAGTAGTTAGATCTTGTCTTCCTTCGAAGGTTGGGTTTCCATTTAAACCCTCCATTAATGTTTCTGCAAGCTAGGTTAATGGGAATTTTGTAATCTTAGCTTTCTTTCTCCTTAAATCATTTTCACTTTTCAGGCATTCAATTGTACCATCAGAGGGAACAGAATTGTCCTTCCTTGCTCTGACTGGGGTTGAGGAGAGGGGTCTACATTTTTCTTTCTTTCTTATTTATTTATTATTCACTTTATATCCTACTGACTACCCCATCCCACAATCTTTCTCCCATCTCCTTCCCCTTCTCCTCTGAGGGGGTGAGACCCCCCTGGGTATCCACCAATCATTGCACTTCAAGTCTCTGAGAGGCTAGGCACTTCTTCTCCCACTGAGGCCCGGCTAGAACATATCTCACATACAGACAATACCTTTTGAGATAACTCCTGCTCCAGTTGTTCAGGACCCACATGAAGACCAAGCAACACATCTGCTACATATGAGAGGGGAGGCCTAGATTTAGCTAGTGCATGCTCTTTGGTTGGCCGTTCACTCTCTCAGAGCCCCAAGGGTCCAGGTTAGTTGATTCTCTTGGTTTTCTGTGGCGTCCCTTTCCCCCTTAAGGTTTGCGATCCTTCCTCCTATTCTTCCTTGGATGGGAAGAATAGTTCTTAAATTCAGGGTCACAATCAAAAATCCCTTCCTCTGGTGATGGAATGATGGTGCTGAATGTGTTACAGCGTTTGCTGACCACCTATGGGATCCTAGTTTAGTTCCCGCATCCACTTCAGATGACTCACAATTCCCCTAACTCCAGCTCCAGGGGAGCTCCTAGCTTAGGAGGCCACCTGTAGAAAGGTGCACATTCACACTTATAAGGACATAAATAAAAATAAAATAAATATGAAAAAATTAAATATAAATGAAATAAACTTCTCCCTGTATCTTACTCTTTAGAGAGGTAATAACAAAATAGATCCTTGTTGTTGAAGTTGCCATAATAATTATTAATGAGTTCTGGTGGACCAGAATTCCAGATGCTTATTAAATGTCCAGCACTGTACCAGGTATTCTATACTTTAAAATATTTTATTTCCTGCAATTATACAATGAGCATTTTTCATTACTGAGAGGATAAAATATTAAACTTGGTATCATTAAATCTTTACTAAATTCATTGAGTTGTTAATAACTACTTACTATACCTCAGTTGTTACTCTATCATCTCAGTTGTTACTGTATCTCAGTTGTTACTCTATCATCTCAGTTGTTACTATACCTCAGTTGTTACTCTATCATCTCAGTTGTTACTGTGCCTCAGTTGTTACTCTATCATCTTGGTTGTTACTGTATCTCAGTTGTTACTATGTCTCAGTTCTTACTATATCTCAGTTGTTATAGCAATGCTCATTGCTTTGGCAAAGGAGATCTGATGCAGTTTTAGCCTGGTTAAGAGTGAAGGGAGAATTTATACACAAATATCTTCTTTATATCCTTAGTTTTATTTGAGATACACTTCTACATATTTCACATTCAAGAGATGTTTGTATTTACAAGACAGTTGGTCAGCTAAAGATTGAAATTCTCAAAAGAGACTTACTTTTAGTGTTTAAACAGTAGTCGTTTTGTGGAGTAAATCTCCTTAACAAAACCCTCATTGTTAAAGCACTTTAGTAAATTTGGTCTGTATCTGCATTTGCCATTCAAGGAACTCACAAACTAAAAAAAAAATTCACTATTTCATTGTTATTTTTTCATATATTTAATCCCTCTTTTGCACATGCGGGTGTGGTACTGCCTCTTAAAATATATGGCAGTCATTGAGTACAAGTATTTGTTAGTTTATAGGGGTGTTTATCTGTCAGTCTGACAGCTACTTTTATTGAGGACCCACAGAGTACATTTTCACTTGTGAACACAACTCCTGTAAATTATTGAGTTCCAAAAAACTGACACTTGCCAATCCTGGTAGATTAACTCCAGAATTTGAGAATGCTATTGTTCCTTGGGCCCTCGTCAGCATCAGTGAGGTTGAAACTAAGTCTTTTGGCCTCTGCTCTGTTAATCACATATGCTTGCGTGATTCCCAGGAGAGTCAATGAATTGCATGATTATATTTTTGTTTACAAGGCTGCTAGTGTTCTAGCCTGTAGCAGAATCCTTCCTCTGTCTGGGACTGTGCAGCGCATTCATGAACTGCTCTCTGGATACACTCTCATTCTAGCTTAGAACAAGATGGAATATGGCCTACAAACAGCTGTGTCAGTGATGATTCTCAGGGCTGTGGCATTGGAACAATTATCAGGCCTCTCCAGATTTCAAAGTTTCCTGGCAGGACTGCTAGTGGTAACTGATGTCCTTGTGTTAGCAGTGAACAGACTCAGATTGAGAGCTCTCTGCAGTCTATTTTCCATGCTGTGAGATTTGGGAAGACTTAAACTCTATAAGTTTTCATGGCAGGACTGCCATAGTCTTGACACTATGGGAAGTGGGAAGCACTTTAAATTAAAGCATTTCCATAGCTTCTCAGGCCAGACTGAATCTAAACCATTCATGTGTCCTATACCCTGTGTGTTTCTGTAGCTTTAAAGGTTTTCACTACAATCAACTCTTTACTCTATCCATCAACAAACTAGTATTTCTCTCTGTTTGTCTGTCTCTACTTCTTTGTGTCTCTCTATCTCTCTGCCTCTGTCTCTGTCTCTGTCTCTGTCTCTGTCTCTCTCTCTCTCTCTCTCTCTTTCTCTCTCTCTCTGTGTGTGTGTGTGTGTGTGTGTGTGTGTGTGTGTGTGTGTGTGTGTGATTGAATTTACTGCTTCCCCCTTACCACCAAGACAGGATTTCCAACACATGCAGCAACAACACTATATAATTAGACAGAAGCATATATTTAAATCAATTGAGAAAAGACAGTATTCTAAGTAGAAAAATAGGCACATTTTTACAAAGAGACAATTTATGAAAATAAGACCAGTAAGCAGAAATAAACTACTGACAGTTTCATTGTGTTTGAGGGAAATAACCCAAATGAAAAAGGGTTTTTGCCTGCTAAGCATACCCTACATTAACAGAGAGGCCAAGGAGCAGCTGTATCCTTCTCATGCACTATTATTCATATGTATTAAAATCTTGACACTGCATTTGGGTTATTATTCAAACATCATAAGAATATATAGCATTCACTAATGACTACATATGAACACAAAAGAGTTCTGTAAATGATGTAATATCAATATCTTGCATCTAAGGATAATTAACATGACAAAGAAACTGTAAGGGCAGGGACCACTCCAATATTTCAAACTTTTATTGGATTGCTTGTAAACTACTTAAAACCCTATTTTTGGTGAAGGTAGAAACGTGTGCCACAAGAATGTTTTGACTGAAAACACTTGAGAAACTACTCCCCAAGGAAACATCAAATTGAATGGCACGTGCTTGGCACTTGAAACCAAGAAATACATGGTGCCTCTGATGAATAGAAATGCCACCTCCAACTTCTTCTCTGAGGTCAAAGTATGTACAACATATAAATAGCACCATTCAAACGAACACTGTAGCAAACATTTGAATGCAATTATTATGGGATAAAGACAACCATTCTAAAAGTCACATTGAACATAGCTCCACTAATTTTATTCTAATGCTTTGAGGTGACTGTGGATCCATAAGAAGTTGCAAAAGTAATAAACAGATGCTGTCTCCCACTCACTCGTTCCTCCGTATGACTACATTTCATGTCACTGAAGACTTTGGCTTCCTAAATTGTGGGGTTCGATTATAAATAGGTCACACAACTTATTGTGGAAATTTTCATGAAATTGGAAAGGAACAAAGGTTTCTGAATGCTCATCAATCAACAATCAACTCGAAGCCAGGTAAAAAATAAGCCAAGGGTGCTTCGAGTTGTACCACACCATGATGGACTGCATACCTTCCTTGTGGCATTGATTCTGAGCACATATGTGCAGTTTGAGATGCTTGTGCCTGAATGCTGTGAAATGCCAGTGACTGTACCCTAGACACTTCTGATCAGGAGCAATGCTGTCAATGTGACTTTGACTGTACATAAGAAACATGATGCTGTAATTATGGGAAACAATGACACGCACTCTCTTCCTACTGTCATTCTTCGCCATGAATCAGATCAGTTCATTTGGAATATATTGTGTTAGAAAGTTGATTTCTCAAAATTGTTTTTTGAAGAGCTGGGGCAATGATTCACTGGGTAAGGTGCCTTCTGCTGAAATGTGGGGGACTCAAAACCCTGGGACACATATAAAACCTACTGGAGTACTAGGTTCATTTAAGCACACATTTATAGACACACATGGAGTAACAGGTACACACTTAAAGTCCTGTTTGAGTTGCGGATTTGAATTTGAATTAAAGATCATTTTAAAAATCGCATTGCATTAGTACAGTTTATGAAACTGTCTTAAAACTTCTCTATTTTATAGTGTGTCTGCATACATAAATACCTACATACCACATGCATGCACACACCCACACACACACGTGTGTGTGTGTGTGTATTCACTACACATACATACATACATGCATACATACATACATACATACTCAGTATTAAAATATTGATCAATCCTGAAAAACATTGAAGATGTTTATTTTGTAGTACAAACTATTCAGATTAATTTTTCATGTAAAATAAATAAGCATGTCTGTCTAATGCTACCAGTTTTGCTTTTGTTTTGAATAGATGGTAATATTATTGATGAGAATGTTTACCAAGGATCTATTTTAAAATGAGTTTCTGTTTGGTTCTCAATAAATGTTTATTTTATGTACCTATTTTATATATTTATATACTTGGACAAAAAGTAGCTATGAGTGGAAATTTTTTTACATATCCTGATATAAATCAATTATAAAAACCAAAGGATTCATACTGTTGTTGCCCTTTCATGCCATTTAACATGTGTAGATTCCGGCCATTCATAATCAATATATGGAATTATTCTTACCAGAAATGTAATCTCCTTCAAGCTCTGGTCATAGCTGATCATCTCCATGACTCGTCTCCCTCTCCATAATGTCATTTTAGTGATTTACCTAATGCTCGTCTTTTGTGTATGTCCACACATGAAAATATAAATGTTCCCACTGTCACAAATATCTCAGAGGAATAAGTAAGTAAGTGTTAATCCACTTACTGTTCAATGAGTATGAATGGGGCTTAACTAATTTTGAACACACTGCTTGATCCAAAAGAACAAATGAAATCTGCACCGTGGCAACTACCCTGCTTTATACTTTATGTGCTCTCATTTTCTGAGCAAGTCTTCTTCCCAACGGCCTTAATAAGGGTTGCTATTGCTATGATAAAACACTACAGCCCTAAGCAACACAGTAAAGAAAGGATTTATTTTAGCTCACAATTCCACGTCCCAGTCCATCATGGAAAAAGTCAAGGTCAGAACGAAGCATGGCAGAAACCTGGGGGAAGGAACTGATGACCTGGAGGAATGCTGCTTACAATTTGGGCCTCATGAATTTCTCAGCTTATGTGTTACATCATCCAAGACCACCAGTCCAGGAGTGGCAATGTCAACAATAAGCTGGGCACTCTTATATTAATCATCAATCAAGAACATGCACCACAGGCTTACCTACAGGTGAATCATATGGAGGCATTTTTTTCAATTAAGAGTCTCTCTGCCCAAATGATTATGTGGCTTGTGTCAAGTTGACATAAAACTGACCAGAACAACCAACTGATTTTTTTAATAAAAAAAATCCATTTGCAAATATATCTTCACCAAATATTAACTTTCTATGCAATTCAAGAGTATCTTTAGCCACCACTACATACTAGTAACATCTTAATATGAAACAAAAAACAAAAGACCTTGACTAGCTTAAGATATTTATTTTAAAATGTTATAATTTACTGACTACAAAGTAACTATGGCATAATTGTTATTATAACTTACTTTTAAACATTAAAACGGCATGGTTTTGAATCATTGATTCAATCAAGAGATAGCATGCATGTACCTGAAAGTCTCCATTTGCTTCTGCTAAATGACTAAAGCTTACAGTATTTCTGTCATGCTTTGGATTGAAGACCTATTCCAATTATCATTGGATTTGTATTTCAATTAAACCTTGACTGGTTAAACCAATGATGTTTTCAATAATCCGTAACAAAATTATAAAGTCAGTTTTGTGAGTTCAGTGTCAGATAATTCAGATTTTCTCAATGTTAATAGATATTTGGGTATGAAGAGAATACCACCTCAATCTGTATTGGATGTCTTAGTGTCAAACACGCAGGTCCGTGGCTTCATTTGCTGTATGGAGTTGATCTGGTGCATAAAAGACTGAATGACTATGAATTAAATGAGCAACTCATGGTACAGGCAATATATTGCTTTCTTCAGTGAAAATATATGAGTGACCACAACATATGTGTGTGTGTGTGTGTGTGTGTGTGTGTGTGTGTGTGTGTGTGAGTGAGTGTATGAATACAAACATAAGATGACTTAGTCATATTGTAGTGATGTTGTTAGGAATAGAACAATCAGCTAAATGAAAATAAAGTTATTATTAGAATAGTTTTTGCCACTCCTGTTGTTCCTTTTTATTTATTTCTTTGATGAATTTTGTTACATTTCCCTCAAAGACACTATCCATAAGATAACATTTGTGAACATGCAATGTAAAGAGGTAGAAATGTACTTCATAGCAAGAGTCAATATTTGTTATTAGTGTATCTTTGAAAAGTATATCTATTTGGAAAATTTAATGTTCTCTCTGTTTCTGTCTCTCCCTGTCTATGTCTCTCTCTGTCTCTGTCTCTCTGTCTCTGTCTCTCTGTCTCTCTCTCTCCATATATATATATATATATATATATATATATATATATTACAGATAAGTTAGGCTCCTCTATTAGGTAGTGCAATAGCTGGCATGGAACAATAAATTAACAAGTGCTGCCACTAAAAAGTATTATGTTTTCCATCTGTTTTAGGGAGAAGTTACTTTGATGAGGAGTGAAGACTAAACTTATCTGTGTGTATAAGGACAAATATGCTGGCCTAGCATAGTGGCAGCTGTAGATTCTCCTCTAAAATTCACAAATTCCCTAGTCTTGTATAAATAACTACATGTCTTATATTGGTCATGATATACGTCATTTTTAGCAGATTTTCTGTCTTGAAAACATGTATATGCAGCTAATATTATATGGAGTGTATGGGTTCTCTTTATGCATAGATAGATAGATAGATAGATAGATAGATAGACAAACAGATAGAAACAATTCAAAAGTTCATTTATTTGAAAGAAAGTAAAATGAGAGGGATTAATGGTAAGGTTTAGAAAGAGGAGTAAAGGAAATGGATAGTAATGTAATTATGTCACATCTCAAGAAATTTCTTAGAAACATTGTGATTATTATTGTATTTAATATGGGAAACATTTTTGAAAAAAGTTTAAAGGTATATGAATGTATAACTACTTTTAATGTTCAGAAATCTATCTTTAGAATTCTAGTAAAATCTCTGCTCTGTTCCTGCCTCTCTCCCTGTGTTTTCTCTATTCTCTCTCCCTGCTGTTCTCCCCTCTATTGCAGATAGACCAAGTCAAGTCTCCTGGCCATGTTCAGTCTACTTCTTTCACTCCTCTGGATTCTTTCAGATGTGTTCAGCTGCTCTCTCTCTCTGTCTCTGTCTCTGTCTCTCTCTCTCTCTCTCTCTCTCTGTCTCTCTCTCTGTCTCTCTCTTTCTCTCTCTCTGTCACTATCTCTCTCTGCATGTGTGTCTCTCTGTCTCTGTCTCTTTCTCATATACATATATTAAAAAACCTTCACTTTAATTATAAAATACTATTCTAATAACATCAAAAATAACCACAAATATTAATTTATCTAGTATTGCAGATTATGATAAATTAAAGGCACTTTTCCAACTCCTCTCTCTAATAGTTGTAAAATAGTAAAAGAGTAGGGAAACTCCTAGTTCAAAAGCAGTAAGAAGATAAAGAAAAATTCCAAAATATGGGAGGGTTCTAAATTCAATAAAATTTATACCAAATCAACAAAAGTTTTATGAGGCTACATCTAATGAACTCATTCATAGTATACAGTATGATTTTTAAAAGTCAGAATAGCTCAATCAATAACTTTCCCAGCATTAAGAATATTGAAAGCATGTGGAAGACTACAAGCACACAACAAATCGGGGAAAGGGAGAAAATAGGTAGACCAGATAGTCCTAGAAAAAGCAGAGTGCCTGAGCAGAGGAAGAGGCAGGGTGGTAGCCAGCCTTCACTGCTGGTCAAAATAAATGGAAAACAAATAGACTCTGAAGTATTCATAATTTGTCCCTAATTCTCAGTGTGACTAGATTTGGAAATGTGGCAATCAGGGAAGTAATTAGGTTAAATGAGATCATAAGGGTATGGCTCTGCTCCAGTATTTCTGGTGTCTTTGAAACAAGACAGAGGCCAGCAGCATGGACTCAGAGAGTAGAGGCTGTATGAGGACATAGAAATAAGACTAGGTCAAAAGAAAGACCTCAGGAAGAAGTAAGCTTTGAAACCTTGAGAAAAGCGTGCCCGGCCTTTTGAAGCATGATGAATTAATTCCTGCTGTGTAAGTTTCCAACATGTGGTTTAGATTTAAGGAAGCAAAAACAAGGTACTGAGAACACTAAATTTAAAATTAGAATCAGGAAAATCTATAGCATTTTGGGGACTTTTTTTTCACAGCTACTCAGTACTAATTTTTGAAAACTACTGAAGATACAATACAATAAAACATGGTGTGGAAGGATGGTTTTTTAAGATCATGTAGCTGTCGTGAAACTTCACGTGTATATATTTATTTCACTAAGTATTAACAAGATCTGCTCACTCTCTAACAGAATGACCCCACAATGGGGGTACTATTAGAATGGGTACTTTTAGAAACAAATTTATCTCAGACCTAAGTATCTAATATGTTTTCCATTTTTGTATTGTTAAGTCTTTTCTTTATCCAATAAAACCATAAGCAAAAATAATTATTTCTAGTGTTCAACACCTTTTAATATTGTTTTAAAATTAAAATAATTGGGTCTGGAAAGGCAGCTCAGCCATAAAGAGAACTTGTGGCTTTTGCAGATGACGCAGGTTTAGCTCCCAGAACTCAAAAGTTGGGCAGTGACCATCTGTAACGCCAGTTTCAGATCTGATGCCTATTCTCACATTATTAGGATCCTATATGCATGTGGGGCACAAGCATAAACTTAGGAACATACACATAAAATAAATGAATATTTTTAAAATAAACAATTCTCATAAAATTCAAATAAATTTCTTTCTGTTACCTTTAGTGGCAATCTCCAGACATCAACGTGCTTTCCATTATTTTTAAAGCATCTGTGTATGTACGAGTGTATGCCAGTTTATCTCTTTATCCATACATTCCTGTGAAAATTTACAAAGAGCATAGCATAATACATAATTTTCTTTTACACTTAATGCATGTTAGCAGTTTCCTTTTCTTCCTCTATAGACCTAATTCTCTTAAATAACAACACACTCTATTCTATTCTCTATTCTATTCCTAAAGGGCTCTTGTTCTCTTTTATTTTTCTGTTATAAATATTGTAATGAGCATCCTCATGCATACATTATAGCAGATTATCACTATACTCATTGTATAAATGCATGGCAGAAAAATTATTGATAAAAATGTGTCTGAATTTCAGATTTTGATAAATATTGAACATGGCAAGATTTCAAAAACTAACAAGCCAAAATAATCAATAACATTAAAATAAGAAGACAGAAGGAATGTGTAAATTACCAGGGATATGTTAAAAGACAAAACACTGCAAAAATGAAGCCATAATTACAGGCATCAAAAAGGCAAATAAGTGTCATCTTTTAAATTGATTAATATGTGACACTAAATGCTTCATGAGTGCCTGGATTTGACTGAAGTGTGAAATAGATATGGAAGTAATGCACAGAAATATATAAACCACAAACCATTCTTTCAAAGAAATGGTAAATGTTGTATGGAACAGTAATCTGTGACAAAAAAAGAAAAGTGTTAGATGCATTTCTGCTTCTGAAAACACAAATATACAAATCAACCTTTATCATTATGTAAGTTTGTTAAATAAATGAAATGGCAAATAATTTATCTATTACAAGACACAAAAATAGCATATTGGAGTGAAAATCAACCTTATCCCTATATTTTTATTAAGTAAACAATGTTTCTAAAAGTAAATAATATTTTCTTCTAATTAAATACCAGTAATAGTTGGCATATATTAGTTTTCCAAGAACATCTAGTAAATTCTGGATTGCTGCACAGTAAAGAATATATTTTATGATTATGAAATAAAGATTCAGTAGTAACAATAAAAAACAATTTTTTTTCAAAATTGACATAAGATATTTTAGATTACATTGAACCAGAGAAAAGTTAGATATTCATGTAATGATTATTTTAAGTGATAAAGTTATAAGATCAGTCAAAAATATGAGAATGATGCAAATTACTAATCTCAGTAATAAGGAGGCATGGTACTACAATTATCTTTATGATTAATGTCATGTCGAAGGGGCAAATTGAATTCAGTTATATAAAATTATGTGAAAGGCAAATCTAGGGAGCAGACCTGGGGCGCTGGCTCCATACCCACGCCTACAGGGACCCTCCATACCCACACTACAGGGAACTTAACTCCCAGGTGCTCTGAAATGCCCAGGATCACAGGTGAGGCCACATCATCTACCCCGACACCCAGAGTAACTGGAACCTCCAGGATCTAAGGATGCAGGAACCACTGCCTAACTAGAGGCATGAGTTCCTTCCAGTTTGAACCTGTGCCCAGAGCAGACATGGGGCGCTGGCTCTGTACCCATTCCTACAACACCCAGAGCGAACCTGACTCCCAGGATCTCTGAAATACCCAGGATCACAGGATCAAAGAATCAGAGAAAGCTCGACTCCCAGGAGATTGGACGCACCCAAGATGAAAAGAGCTCTGACACACTTAAGATCACAGTTGAGGCCACAACATCTTTCCCAACACCCTGTATAACTGGGACCCCCGACAGGAACCAGGAAAACAAGAATGTACACCCAGCCAGAGGCACGGGTGCCTTCCCACTTGTACCTGTCTCTGGTGCAAACCCAGGGCTCTGGCTCCCCATGCACTCCTGCAACATCCAGAAAAAGCTTGACTCCCAGGAGCTCTGACACATCCAGGATCTCAGGATCTCAGGATCCCAGAATCCCAGAATCACAGACACAGCTGGACTCTGAGGAGTTCTGACACAACCAGGATCACAGGAGGGACAGGCTCCAGTCAGAGACAGCAAGGGCAGTTAGCACTGGAGATAAACTGATGGCAAGACAAGCACACATACATAAGCAACAAAAACCAATGCCATTTGACAACATCAGAACCCAGTTCTCCCACCACACGAAGCCCTGGATACCCTAACACACCTAAAAAGAAAGATTCAGACCTAAAATCCCATCTCATGGGTATAATACAGGAATTTAAAAAGGGCATAAATAACTCACTTAAAGAAATATAGGAGAACACAGGTAAACAAGAAGAAGCCCTTAAAGAGGAAACAAATAAATCTCTTAAAGAAATACAGGAAAACACAATGAAATATTCAGCATCCTTAGTCATCAAGGAAATGCAAATCAAAACAACCCTGAGATTCCACCTTACACCAGTCAGAATGACTAAGATCAAAAACAGGTGACAGCAGATGCTGGTGAGGATGTAGAGAAAGAGAAACACTCCTCCATTGCTGGTAGGATTGCAAGCTGGTACAACTACTATGAAATCTCTCTGGTGGTTTCTCAGAAAATTGAGAATAGTTCTACTCGAGGACCCAGCTATACCACTCCGAAGTATGGTGAAGGATTTGAAAGTAGGTATGTAGCAGTAGAGGAGGGGGAACTGGGAGTATCCACTAGAAAGTCCCAGATACCAGGGACTCAAGAGGTTCTCAGGACCCATCAGGGAGGACTGTAGCTGAAATACCCAAAAAAAGTAGAGATAGAACCTGTAGAGACCATATCTAGTGAATAGGCATGGCCCCCAGTTTAGGAATGGGGGCCACCTACCTTAATCAAAAATATTAATCCAGAATTCTTCCTGTCAAAAAAAAAAATGCAGGGACATAGAGTGGAGCAGAAACTAAAGGAAAGGTCATCCAGAGACTGCCCCACCTAGGGATCCATGCCATTTTCTGAAACGAAACCCAGACACTATTCCTGATGCCAAGAAGTGCTTACTGACAGGAGCCCTGAATAGTTGTCCCCTGAGAAGCTCTGCCAGAGCTGGACCAATACAGATGTGGATGTGCACAACCAAACATTGGACTGAGCATGGGGACACCAATGGGGAAGTTAGGGCAAGGACTGTAGGAGCTGAAAGGGTTTTGCAACCTCATAGGAAGAACAACAATATCAACCAACCAGATACCCCAAAGCTCCCAGGGACTAAACCACCAACCAAAGAGTACACAGGGCATACCCATGGCTCCAGCTGGATATGTAACAGAGGATGGCCTTATCTGGCATCACTGGGAGGGGAGCTCCTTGGTCCTGTGGAGGCTTGATGTCTGAACCTAGGGGTCCCTAAGCTGCTAAGGCAGGACTGGATAGGTGGGTGGGAGAGCATCCTCATAGAGATGGCGGGGGGTGGGGGGAGGGAGGAGGGGATAGGGGCGTGTGGAGGGGAAACTAGTAAGATGGATAACATTTGAAAGTAAATAATAAATAATAAAAAAGTAAAACAATTTTTAAAAGTTTTTGTTGGAATATAAACACTTTTTAAAAAAGAAAGGCAAATTCTAAAATTCACTCAATACAAAGAAATAACCTAACTAGACCCATTTCTGATAATGCAAAGACAGAAGCATATGTGAAAATGCAGACATTTCGAGTAAATCTGCACCTCCAAACCCAGGTCCTCAGCCTTGTGTAGCAAGCTCTCTACCAGCAGGCCTTCTTTCCAGACTCACATGCAAATTTTTCCGTTTGAGCTGAGTGATAACAGAAAATCAAACTCTATTTGCCTTATTTTCATACACTTTTCAAACCTTTCATTGTAAAACAAACAAGCAAAAATATAGAAGTCCAGTAAAGACTCAGATACATTGAAATATGTAGCTTACTCTTGAGTAGAAACATGGAGTATTCTAAGGTGCCTGTGATGGTTTGTACATGTTTGGGCTAGTGTGTGGCACTATTAGGAAGTGTGGTATTGTAGGAGTAGGTGTGTCAGTGTAGGTGTGAGCTTAATACTTTTGTAGTAGCTGCCTAGAAGTCAGTCTTCTACAAGCAGCCTTCAGATGAAGATGTAGAACTCTCAGCTCCTCCTGCACCATGCCTGCCTGGATGCTGCCATGCTCCCACCTTGATGATAATGGACTGAACCTCTGAACCTGTAAGCCAGCCCCAATTAAATGTTGTCCTTTATAAAAGTTGCCTTGGTCATGGAGTCTGTTCACAGCAATAAAACCCTAACTAAGACAGTGCCAATTGTAAGTTAATCACTGGGGAAAGTTGACTTCATTCTCACAAACAGAAGAACAAAATAATCCAGTCTTGCCAAGCTGATTTTAAAATTGCTAACAGATAGCAAATAGCAAAGAATATAGCAGATAGCAAATAATATTTCCAAGAAGTTTCCGGACAACAAGCAGGGAATACAAGGCTTTTTGCATGAGAGGGAATAAAAATACCAGCTTAATGATTTTTGGAATTTGTTCAAGAATCATTAGATCAGTGAAGTGGAACATTCCATCAGAGTTGGAGGCAATGTGAAGTTCTTAGTCGGTGATAAACATGCAGCTCTTGGGGAATGATGGACGGTTCCCAGGTAGTGGTACAGAAACCAGATAGCCATTACACACAGAAAAAGGAATGAAAGGAAAACTGGAAATGAGGCTGGACTCTTGTTTTGCTCTGCAGTCAGAAGTTTATTCTCTTTGACAGATAATTAAGTTTCAAAGAGTAAAGTTTATAATGTAAAAAGGAGTTATCAGACTAGTAGAAGAAAGGATGCTTTTCGAAATGTCATGGCAGGAAGATAGAAGAAATCTTACAAAAACTGTGTGTATCCAAAATCCAAATCAGTAACTAGGAAGTTTTTTTGCAATATATGTAGGTGGAAAAGATTCATTTGCTTATCTGGCATTAAAAAGAAAATATAGTAGAAATTCTCCCAACAACTCAGTAAAAATATGATTAGAAGAATAAAAAAGTAAGTTCATAGAAAAATCACAAATGTGCTATGAGTTGACCAAGAGACATCTGATCAACCACAATTAAGGACAATCTATGCTACAGTAGAACTTTAATTTTTATATATTAGATTGCAAATAATAAAATAAATTCATGCATGAGATTTATGAAAGTGGAGAAAATAAATCCAAGACCATATTGGTGAAACTGTAAGTTGATACAGCTTCTCTGACAAACTTTGAATTATATAAACTCTGAATCCAAAAGAAAACACCAATAATAAGGAATGAACTTATATCAGGGTAAATATTTGAGCAAGTAATGCATTTTTATAGTAGGTTTATATTAATGTAAATATTTTGAACAGAATGATAGATGGAAGCTTTCTTTTATATAAATCATTTATAGGAATTCAATATATGTTATTACACAATATTTATAAATAAAACGTATTCAAGAATGTCCCTTCACAGAACCTCCAGTTTGATCTGTTCATTCCTACTTCATAGGCCTGCCATGCTCCTCTAGTCATACATCCTCTATGCCACCAGATAGGTTGCCCCCTTCCTATTCCCAAACTGAAATTGAGTTCATATCACTGGAAATAATGCATATAAAAACAGCTACTTTGCTATGGTTAGACATATAACAACTCTGTTTATCTTGCTAACACACATGACCTCATTCTAAACATGAGCGATCACACAGCAGACTTTAAGATGTTGTATAAAATGCGTAGTCAGTAGCTATGAGAAATGTCAAGATTGTTGAAGATAGAAGTCTGAGAAACTATTACCAATTTAATACCTGAGAACCAACTCCAGGTATTAAGTACACACACAAATTTTCTCTGAGGTCTAATAATATTTTGAACTAGAGGAATGGGAGGAAAACTACAGTTTGAATAAGTTTGTGTTTAACTAGCAATGTCATGGTAATAATATCTTCCTCAAGTCATTGATATGATTTTTGTAAGGAACAAACTTTGGGGAACTGGATGAAGCATATATGTGAAAAGTTTACCTTAAAACAAGGTAGTTTTAAAGTTGACATGTAATAATTATAGAAGTTAATGCTCTTCTAGAAGTTTCTCTTTGGAATCCAATAAAAGAAAATCATCAGACACTTGTTTTCACAAGTAATCTCTCATAATTTAGTTAGAGATGTACTATTTCTACATGGGTGAGAGAGCACACTCACATACACTCACAATTAAGAGGCAGTAAGTAGAGATGATATTGCAGGGTTCAGCTTGTTCCCCTAAAATTGAAGAAGTTCAAATCTTAGCCATTATGTGATTTATGGGTCATTTTTTTCTATCAAAAAGGTGACCTACTGTGAAAGGTGAGAGGAATTAGTATATTGTTTTAGAAATTGTGTTTAATAAAATAAGGGACAGAATCTTTGGTGAGGAATAAAAGAATTGACAAAAACAATTTATTTTTAAAGCATTTATATGTTCATGTAAACTTGTATCAACTGTAATTTCTCCAATGGAATGAGGTTGTCTGCCAGTTATCGATCAAAGACTGTCTCCTGGATCCCATAATTTGTCTCCTATAAGTGGTTTAATTCTTGCAAGTAACTTGTGTGAACCTATCAAAAGTTTTTAAGTCACCCGCAGATGTACTGGAATATCTAACACAAGGGAATTCTATTTGAATAGGCATTATCTTGTACTGGATAGGAAATTTCAGTCAGGCAAAGGGCTGTGTTCATGCTCAGAAGAAATGCTATGGTCATAGGCTCACAACATAGCAGAGGAATGAGGTACGAGAGGAAGAATGTTCAACAAGAGCTGAAAAGTCACCAGGGAGCTGGGAAAGGGTGGAAAGTTACAACGGGCGTGTGTTCGAATTGCTCTACTGCATTGGTTCTCTGTGTAGACTGTATTCCATGTGGCAAACAATACGGAAAGTTCAAAAACTACTTCTGTGGAGCAATTGTGCAACTAAACCAAAACAATGGAGAGGAGCTACACATTTCCACAAGAAAACATGGTTCGGTTATAGAAGGGAACAAAGAGAATAGCAAAAAATTTCCCAAAGTCTTCCCAAGACAATTTTGATGGTAAAGATAAAAGAAGAGGATAAGAAAGACACACTTTTTTCTTTAAAAAAAAGCTTTTTATTGTTCTTGTGAATTTCACATCATGCACCCCAATCACACTCATCTCACGCTCCCCTTGTACCTGCTTTCTACCCTTGCAATCTCCCAAAGAACAGGAAAAAATCTTACTGTGGAAAGAGCTGTATGTCAGAATGCATCCACAGTATATTCCACTGTCCACATATTTGCATGCAAATGTTCATTGCAATGATTCATGCATCTGGTACAAGGCCTCTGGGTTTTGCTAGTCTATCAATACAGGAACTTCACTGGGATTCTTTTGGATGTGGTGTTGTTTGTGACATGGAGATCAAGGATTTGTAAGACCAGCTCCTTCATGCCCTCCAGAAATTCACTGATTGGGTAGGGTAAATCAAAGCTCTGGATCTGGGCTGGAAAGATATCTGAATGGTGCACCCACAGGCTCTCCTGCTCTTACACCCTTGGACTCAGCACCAACCCCTCAATCAGGGCCAGCTGTGTCCTGCTGCCCTTGCGTGGTGTAGGGCCCACTTTCCTGAGTGTTGGAGCCCATGAGAGACAGGACCTATTTTCCCTATCTCATGACCTTGGGGCCATCATTCTCTCCTGCCATAGGTGGCAAGGGGTGAGGGTCATCTCACAGGAGATAAGGGGCAGGACAGTTCTCCTGTGCTCACAGTCTTAGGTGTGAGCTCACCTGCAAGCCCCAACTCCACAGCCAGCTCTACTGTGTTGCACACTTGAGGTGCAGGGCCAACCCTTCTGAGTGCCTCAGCAGGTGAGGGGAAGGGCCAGCTCTCCTGCTGTCATGACCCCAGGGTTAGCTCTTCTGCTTGCCATAGGTGGCAAGGAACAAGTGTGGAGGAGGATATCTCTCTCTTTCACATTGTATCACAAGTTGCTGGGTCAACTCTCCATGTTCACACTCTTAAGGGCTGGTTCACCTATGCCCCACCCATCAGATCCAGCTTTACTGTGCTATCCACATGAGGTGCAGGGCCTACTCACCCAAGTGCTGCACCAGGTGAGGGGCATGGAACTTTTTCCTGCTCTTATGACCCCAACAGGGCCTGCTTTTCAGACCACCACAGGTGGTGAGGGATAAAAAGGAGGAGGGAATCTGCCTTACCAATGTCACTGAATAACAGAAAGAGGCATGGTCAGTGGAAAAGAAACTTTTTTTTATATGTTTCTTCAGTAGGACATTCCATTTCCCTTTATATTTTTTTCTCCATCTTTATTAAATTGGGTATTTCTTATTTACATCTCAATTGTTATTCCCTTTCCTGGCCTCCAGGCCAACATCCCCCTAGCCTCTCCCCTTCCCCTTCTATATGGGTGTTCCCCTCTCCATCCTCCCCTCATTACTGCCCTCCCCCCAACAATCCCATTCATTGGGGGTTCAGTCTTGGCAGGGCCAAGGACTTCCCCTTCCACTGGTGCTCTTACTGGGCTATTCATTGCTAACTATGAGGTTGGAGCCCAGGGTCAGTCCATGTACAGTCTTTGGGTAGTGGCTTAGTCCCTCGAAGCTCTGGTTGGTTGGCATTGTTGTTCATATGGGGTCTCAAGACCCTTCAAGGTCTTTCAGTCCTTTCTCTCATTCCTTCAACGGGGGTCCCGTTCTCAGTTCAGTGGTTTGCTGCTGGCATTCGCCTCTGTATTTGCTGTATTCCGGGTGTGTCTCTCAGGTGAGATCTACATCCAGTTCCTGTCAGCATGCACTTCTTTGCTTCATCCATCTTATCTAATTTGGTGGCTGTATATGTATGGGCCACATGTGGGGCAGGCTCTGAATGGGTGTTCCTTCTGCCTCTGTTTTAATCTTTGCCTCCCTATTCCCTCCCAAGGGTATTCTTGTTTCACTTTTTGGTCATCTTTCTTGAGTTTAATGTGTTCTGTGCATCTAGGGTAATTCAAGCATTTGGGCTAATATCCACTTATCAATGAATGCATACCATGTGTGTTTTTCTGTGATTGGGTTACCTCACTCAGGATGATATTTTCCAGTTCCATCCATTTGCTTATGAATGACATAAAGTCATTTATGACTGATAGCTGAGTAGTATTCCATTGTGTAGATGTACCACATTTTCTGTATCCATTCCTCTGTTGAGGGGCATCTGGGTTCTTTCCAACTTCTGGCTATTATAAATAAGGCTGCTATGAACATAGTGGAGCATGTCTTGTATGTTGGGGCATCTTTTGGGTATATGCCCAAGAGAGGTATAGCTGTGTCCTCAGGTAGTTCAATGTCCAGTTTTCTGAGGAACCTCCAGACTGATTTCCAGAATGGTTGTACCAGTCTGCAATCCCACCAACAATGGAGGAGTGTTCCTCTTTCTCCACATCCTCGCCAGCATCTGCTGTCACTGGAGTTTTTGATCTTAGCCATTCTGACTGGTGTGAGGTGGAATCACAGGGTTGTTTTGATTTGCATTTCCCTTATGATTAAAGATGTTGAACATTTCTTTAGGTGTTTCTCAGCCGTTCGGCATTCCTCAGCTGTGAATTCTTTGTTTAGCTCTGAACTCCATTTTTAATAGGGTTATTTGTTTCCCTGCAGTCTAACTTCTTGAGTTCTTTGTATATTTTGGATATAAGCCCTCTATCAGTTGGAGGATTGGTAAAGATCTTTTCCCAATCTGTTGGTTGCCGTTTTGCCTTAACAGTGTCCTTTGCCTTACAAAAGCATTGCAGTTTTATGAGATCCCATCTGTCAATTCTTGATCTTAGAGCATAAGCCATTGGAGTTTTGTTCAGGAAATTTTCTCCAGTGCCCATGTGTTCGAGATTCTTCCCCACTTTTTCTTCTATTAGTTTGAGTGTATCTGGTTTGTGTGGAGGTCCTTGATCCACTTGGACTTAAGCTTTGTACAGGGTGATAAGCATGGATCGATCTGCATTCTTCTACATGCTGACCTCCAGTTGAACCAGCACCATTTTTAATCTCATATTTGTGACATTTGTGCTTTCATTATCAATTTATTATTACTGTTTTCACAACAGAACTACTGAAAGGAAAATGATTTGGGTAACTTGGAATAAACTATATTTGTTCCATATATTATAGTATATCAATAGAATAGAAATTGTAGCATACCTCAAAGAATATTTAGCTATTTGATGTTCAATAATATTTTCTATCGTTAAAGTTGTCTGAAGGACTGTAGAGATGGCTAGGTTGGTGACGTGCTTGCATTACATGCTGAAGAACCTGAGTACAACCTCTGAAACCCATGTGAAAAATGCAGGCTTGATGGAATTCACTTGCCATCCCAGGGTTGGGTTGATGGAGAGAGGAGGAGCCCTGGGACTCACTAGCCGGCCAACCAAGCCCACTTGCTCAGGGAGAGATATCAGGTGTACATGTACATATGCATATGCATACACTCATATGTGTTCCTGTACAGATATGAAGTCACGTGTATATTTATGCACACAGAACAATTGTCAGGGTAGGGCTGACCATTCTCACCACTGCTGATTGAGGCCTTTAGGTATAGGCTCAACACAAGCAGTCCCTTGGGAGAATCCTTATGTAAACCCTAGAAAAGTGGGACATTTGAAGATCCCCCTCAATTCCTCAAATGCTAATAGTTTTGTTTTTTTTAAATAAAACACATGCAACAATTATCATGTTTAATAATTGAGTTCCTATGTGTGTATGAGCCTGTTTAGTGTTTTTAGACATATCTGAATGACGGAACAACTCTAATTATCATTGCTTGAAAAGTCAAGTGTTTTTTTCCTGGTTTCGTTTCTTAATAATACTTTAACTTTTTAAATTAAAATATAATCACATTATTTCCTCCTTTTCTTCTTCTAACTTCTCCATGCATTCCTCTTTCTTTTTAGTGCATGTTCTCTCTCTCTCTCTCTCTCTCTCTCTCTCTCTCTCTCTCTCTCTCTCTCTCTCTCTCTCTCTCTCTCTCTGAGATAGACATATATCCTCACTCTATCTGTATAGAACACCAGAGTTGGTCATTTGTTATTGGATAACCAGTAGTTGGGGTGCAAAAAGTATGTAAAAGCAGAGAACAGAAGTCTGCTATGAGTTTTTATTTACTAGAAATGTCAATGCAATTACTCCATGAAACTGTCAAACAGAACATGGAGAATGACTGTGAAACAGAGAAACCAACTACTAAAAAGGACCTAGAAACTACCAAAAAGAAAGAACCGACTTGGAAATTTCAAGAAGCAAAAAGGCCTTTGGAACTAGAACGTAGGCAGAATGAAAAGTTAAAGTCTTTATTTTCAGGGGTGTGTGTGTGTGTGTGTGTGTGTGTGTGTGTGTGTGTGTGTGTGTGTGTGTGTAGGTTGATGTCATTATGCAGGCAAAGGCAGGTACAGGATAGAACAAGGCCTGTCATTGGACTAGAAGGAAGGATGGGCGGGGAAAAAGTTTTAAAGAGGCAGAGGAGGCGGGAGCGAGGAGGAGGGAGCTGAGAGAACATGGAGGCAGATGTTAAGATTTCTCTCTGCACATATTACAGGTTGTTATGACTATTCTTAACGGCTATACGTGTGCAGGATTTTGTGTTGTCTAGATGGGCAAATTATATCTTATCTAGCTGGGCTGTTTATATCCTTATCAATTGGTTGTAAGTTTATTGTGTGCATGTATTGTAGATTGAGAATTCAACATGTAAATCTGATGGTTGAGTTACAGTTTGTTGAGCCATGATTTTAACAGGTGCCTGGAACCAGAGAGTTTGCAGGTAGCAGAGAGCCACTGGGAGAGCCACTGATCTGAGGTAAAGCAGTGCTAGTTCCAATGGCCAGTTGGAGCTGGAAATAGTGACTGCCAGGGTATACACAGGAAGCAGCTCCATAGCTTATTTTTTATTTTTCACTGCAACGAGAGAGACAGAGAGAGAGAGAGAGAGAGAGAGAGAGAGAGAGAGAGAGAGACAGAGACAGAGAGACAGAGAGAGAGAGAGAGAGACAGAGACAGACAGAGTGAGAGAGACAGAGAGATGTGATGTGTGTTTGACAGAGAGGTGTGTCAGTGTGTCAGTGTGTCTGTGTGTCTGTGTGTCTGTATATCTGTGTGTGTGCACAGGTGCCCATAGAAGCCATACGAGGTTTTAATTTCCTCTGGATCTACAGTTACACAGGGTAGTGATCTGCCTAATGTGGTGGTTGAGAACCCATCTTAGGTCTTCTGAAGATCAGTGCATGTTCCCAATTGTACTGAGCTGCCTCTCTAGCTCTCACTTGCTAAATTTTTAGTAAGAATAGTTTCTTGCTTCTCAGTCTTTCCTATGAGTTTGTGTTCATTGACGAGCATAACGCTTCTGAGCATTTCATTACGTCTTGACGATTTCTTTCCGTTTCCGTTAGTCATGTAGAGAGGTAGTTTTTGAATAATTGCAACTCATTTCTACATAAGCAGAAAAAAAAGTTACTTGACTGAAGTCAGAAAAGTAGCACAACCTGCTAGGCCAATTCTGATGAAGCCAGCAGATCTGATGGGAAGATGTGCTTCTGGAGTAAGGCAGTTCCTGCTTTGATCGCACATATTTTCTTGAAGGAATATTTTCTCCTAATCTGAAATACCATGTGTCAGCAAGCCCTTGGATGCATCCATACAAAAGCTACATGTTGGAAGCCCAGCCTGAGTGTAGGATCAATGTAAGTATAACATTTGCCAACTTAAATCTCACCATTGAACAAACAGATGGAGGAAAAAATTATCAAATGGGATAAATGTCACCTTCACTTTCTCGATACAAGCAATGCAATGTGTGCCTGCTTGCTTAGAAGATATTTTTGCTGGACAGATGTATGCTCAGATTCAGCCTATTTATTAGAGAACAGTCTCGGCTCTCATTTTCAATTTTAATCACTGTGTCAATTTTAAAAGGGCAATTCTCATTACATAAACATTTGGAAGTTATAAAGCTGAAAGGTCAGGGTGTAGACAAGACAAAAGATAACATGCCACCAGCTGGCATAAACTTCCATGAACAAAATATCCATCCAGTCAGCCCAGCCCTCAGGCATCAAGGACTTAACACATAGGGAAAAATTGTTTGGGTTTTTTTTGTTTCTCGGACTAAATAGTTTTATTTGTGAGAATGGAAATGACACATATCTATTCATTCAAGGATGTTGAAGGATGAAATTTGGCAAGGAAATTTTATGATGATATGCAAACTCATTTAACCAAATATTTTGTTAAGATTATTAGTGCGATTATTATGTCTATCCAGAAGTAACTGGGAGAAGCTGCTCTCCCAGTGTTACCCCATTTAGCCCTCACTACAGGTTCATAAGGTAGACATTTTTAGCAATAATATGCAGAAATGGAAATTCAGAGAATTGTAGCAATTTCCTGAAAAGAAAATATATGCACTGCACTCTAAACCAGGCCTACTTAGTATCAGACCCTAAGATTAATCTACACACAGCTTTATCCTTTAATAAGTAAGAAAGGTTTATTTGAAATGGATTACAAAGCATAGTTTAGAAGTGAGGGAATTCAGAGAAGCTAAAGAACAAACCAGAACTCTAAATCTCAGACATCCTATTTTTATCAGCTTTGTGTAGAGGTGAAAATGAACCAGAAGTTTCAAAGGTATGATTTATACTCCAAGCTCACAGACGAGGAAAACACACTTTCATTCATTTTGTGTAAAATGTATAGAAACTATATCATTATATAAAAATTAGGAAAATCTGAAACCCGAAAGCTCAAAACAGAGTTGTGAGTTATTGCAAAATCTGCACCAAATTGCAGCTAGGACTCTACCACTCCACACACCTTTTTATTATTTGTTTCTTTCTTTGTTTGTTTGTTGTTTTTTATATGTGACGGTGTTTTGACTGCTTGTATGTAATGGGTACTACACATACGTGTGGTTCCTGCAGAAGCCAGAAGAAGGCCTCAGATCCACTGGAACTGGAGTTACAAACAGTTATAATCCATCAGACGGGTGCTAACAATCAGACCCTGGCTTTCTGGAGGAGCAGCCAGTGCTCTTAACTACTGAGCCATCCCCCCAGATCCTCACCCAGTTCTCTTTTTTATTTTTCTTCATTAATTTATTTAGTTATTCACTTTTCAACTAGGTCACAGGTCACAGTTCACACATTCTCTTAAAGTTTGGAAGCTCTGCCTTCAGTGGCCTAACCAAATATCTCTAACAGAATCATGAATAGAGCTATAAATCTTACATAACAAAACTGGAAAGATTCTGATGTAAATTTTGAGAATATGATGCAAGATGCAAAAGAGCTGAGGGAGAAACTCCCCCTGAGAAGTGCTTGGGTCCCCGTCATGACACCTGAGGAGGCAGGCAATGGAGGGTTACACAGGGACAAGAAGGACACATGATGATTGAGGGCAGTGAACTGTGACTGAAACTGTTCTCTATAAGCATATTGAAGACTAAAGGCAACAGCAAAAGGACAGCAGTTGTCTCTACTGGAAGGATGAGAAACCAGAAGGATGACAAAACCCAAGAAGGCTAGATCATTTAAATAACACCACATGATCTTCCAACAACCCTCCCTGAAAGTAGGAAGGACAATGGAACCCATCTGGAATTCTTACTGGGACAGAATATGGGCTGGGGGACTGGGCAACACAGATGAAACGTTCACAATGTCAGACGGTCGCTATTTCATTTTTTCAATAAATCCAACAAACCCTGCAAAGCTTCCAAAGGAAAATTACACAAAATTAAGAGATGAATGAAACGTTTTCCAGTCAGAAAACGTTTAAAGAAATGGTATAGGAAAGCATACATTTCTAAAAGAAAACTACATTTAAAGAGCAGTGGCAACATAATTCAACATCCATAGTCTCAAAAGAAAGAAAACGGCTCCTTTTGGAAAAAAATCACAAAGTGACATTTGAAGAGATCATATAGTAGTCTCGCTTTGCTGGTGACAGAATATCAGTATTGAATTAAGTCCTCTGACATTCAATAATCTTAGAAAAATGTTTTAAAGGGGGCTTGGAAAAAGTGCATCCTTAATAAAAAAAATGTTTCCTTTTTTCCTTAGGATTTTTAAGTGATGTCAATTTCCAGGTCTACCAGCATAGATAAACTAAACAAACAAACAAACAAACAAACAAACAAAAAACCCACCATACTCTTGAGAAATGAGGGAACATTATTCAGGACTACCAAAGAATTTCAGAAAACAAAAGAAAAATGTAAAACTAGTTTGTACATTCTAGTCCTATCTTAGAATTACCTGAACATTGTAAATAAATGAACGACCCAGAAAGAGTAGCAGAAAACAGCCAAAGAGCTGCAGAACCAGATGCAATGTCAGGATCTTTCCTGGAGGAAAGGCAGCTGAAGATTTGTCTGAGTTAACTAGCATGACTGCTGAAGTGTTGCTGCTCAGAGGAAGGAAGCAGAAATGGCCAGTGAACAAAGACCATACAGCCATCTGACTCCAGAGCCAGCAAGAGCGACGGGCAGTGGTGAAGCAGAAGTTAGCCAGGCAGTGTTGGCATATACCTTCAATCCTAACACTCAGGAGGCAGAGGCAGGTGGATCTCTGACTTTAAGGTCAGCTTGATTAGTAGAGTGCATTCAAGGACACCAAGGGTTGCCCAGTGAAACCCTGCTCCCTAAAAAATAATAAAAGGTCAAGCCATTTTAAAAATATTCCTATCATAAAATCATCAGTGCTTTATGATTTTCCAGTGAGAGTGAATTACAATTATTGAATGAAATACAAAATAATTTCAAAATTTTTTGAATCTAAGATGATGTTAGGCCAAAACTAACAAGGAAATTAAAGAAACAATTCAGACAATTTTAGACAATCATAAATGTGGTGTTCCAAAGGAAGCATTCCTCTATGTAACTAAAAGTTGCACCATTTCTTTTTTTATTTCATAATATATATGAAAAGTGATATGCTGGCTAGTTTTTATGTTAGCCGGACAGTCTAGGGTCATTTGGGAGGGGGGAATCTGGGCCGAGATTAATGACTGATGCTGGAAGACACTCCCAGCCATCATCCTAGACAATTTACAACTGATTCGGAGATAATCTCGTCTTTCAGTTCCCACATACTCTCCTAAGCCTCACTTTGCTCTTAAGACTAGAACATATTAGGACCATTTTTTCCTTAAAACGTTTTTCCCTCATTTGTACAATGAAATGAGGGAATGCCAGAAGTTTATGATTTCTTTATTTGCTGTATAGATGTATAATTTAGGGACTTGAACACAAAGTTAGGTGTGATAAATGTGTGTATATAACAGACCAAGGCTTTTAGTTCTCTCTCCAATTCCAAAGAGAAAATTACAAAGAATACCCCCCAGAGATCCTGGAGATAAACTTCTAAATAAACTAGGAATTGAAATAAAGTAACAAGAAGGTTAGAAAGGTAGTTCAGAAAGGCAGTGCAGAAACATGTCCACATTTATTTAGTCTGCAGTCCATTCTCTTTGGTGTGTGGCCTATGACAGGAGAGGCACTGACTACTGAGAGGGATAGTGTCAAGAGGCCCTGTCATGACTACATTCTCTACTTAGATGCTGCATGTGCTGAAATCCATTCACTGGATTCACAGCTCCTAACTCTGGCCACTGGTCCTCTGCAAAGCTCTTGGGTCTCTGGCTTAGTTTTCTACCTTATTCAAACCAAAGACCTATTTTTTCTACTGTCTGTTTCTTAATTTGTTCTTTATATTCAAATCACTAGTTGTAGCTCATGGTTGCCCACTGGTTCCCCCCTCTCCACTGAAGCTCCAAGCCGGAAGCAGAGAATGGTCCACTTCAAATCTGTTCATACTTCAAATCATAGACTCATTTTATTAGTTCACACTACCACCTTGTCGCCCTCTACTCCAATAGTTTCCTTTTTTTATATGCAATTGTGTCAAATAAAATGATCTCAATATGAGAATAAAATACAAGACTTCCACTTTCCCAAGAATAATGCACAGAAATATTCCCCAAAAAGAGAGATTCTGGAGAGTGCTAAGGCCTTGGGCGACTATGTTATTGTTTTAATGAACAAATAAAATAAGATTGAAAAGCATTTATTTGACTGTATAACCTTGAATAAAGTCATATTCTATCATGATTATGACATTTGAAGTGAAGAAAGACAGGTGAACCAACTAGTCATCTATTCAGTAGAACTATAAAAAACCCTGCTATATCTGTATTAATTGAATAATGCATATGATTATATTTACTATTTTTAATAGCATTATTCACAAGACATTGTAGAAGCATGGCCATGTTTGATTTCAGTACATTGACTGTCTTCAACGTACAGCTTTTGACACATAGTAGGTGCTGGCTCCTGAGCTGGGGAATATTGAGCAGAGTTTCTGACACTGTGGGTCATAATTCCACATAGTGTCCTGCAATTCAATGTGGGATTGTAAACAATTAAAAACTTAAAGTTTCCTGAATGTACAATGACTAAGATTTAATTCAATTTCGAATGCATAATGAATCTGTGTTTCTGGCAGTGGCTGACTCTGTTGCATCACATGACTCCACAAATCTTGGTTCTCAACACACAGTATGTCCTCCGAGCACCATGTGTGCCATCATACCATGCAATACCAGGGATTGCTACCTGGAACACATCAGCTCAGAATTAGGGTTATTGATACTAAGGACCAGAGTGTTTCCCTTACATATAAAACGTTTTATGTTCTTAAAGACACATAATGGTCAAACCGAAGGAACAAATACTTTTAATAGTTTCCTACTGTTGTTTTTCAGCCTGCAAATCTCAAAATTAAGGTGGGTTTTTTTTATTGTATTGTCCTAGAATATTTCATTGACTTAAAAAAAATGCTTTAAAAATGCTTTTGCAGTTGTTGAATTTCATTTCAAAATGTTTAGGTTGAACAAACAGTAAAATTTCCAACAATTTCTGAACACTTACTTCTGCAATTTTTATTATGTATTTATGTGAAGTGTCATTGGTGATTATAAGTCAAAATAGCATTCAAACTCTACCTCCCATAGTACTAAATGTTCACCTAATATTTAAAACTAAAGCAAATACTCAT